>NW_026652288.1:16213851-16334479 GCF_009828535.3 Hylobates moloch | reverse complement strand
ACAGACAAACAGAGAGCCAAATCATGAGTGAACTCCCATTCACAATTGCTTCAAAGAGAATAAAATACCTAGGAATCCAACTTACAAGGGATGTGAAGGACCTCTTCAAGGAGAACTACAAACACTGCTCAATGAAATAAAAGAAGATACAAACAAATGGAAGAACATTCCATGCTCACGGGTTGGAAGAATCAATATCGTGAAAATGGCCATACTGCCCAAGGTAATTTATAGATTCAATGCCATCCCCATCAAGCTACCAATGACTTTCTTCACAGAATTGGAAAAAACTACTTTAAAGTTCATATGGAACCAAAAAAGAGCCCGCATCGCCAAGTCAATCCTAAGCCAAAAGAACAGAGCTGGAGGCATCATGCTACTTGACTTCAAACTATACTACAAGGCTACAGTAACCAAAACAGCATGGTACTGGTACCACAACAGAGACATAGATCAATGGAACAGAACAGAGCCCTCAGAAATGAGGCCACATATCTACAACTATCTGATCTTTGACAAACCGGACAAAAACAAGAAATGGGGAAAGGATTCCCTATTTAATAAATGGTGCTGGGAAAACTGGCTAGACATATGTAGAAAGCAGAAACTGGATCCCTTCCTTACACCTTATACAAAAATTAACTCAAGATGGATTAAAGACTTAAATGTTAGACCTAAAACCATTAAAATCCTACAAGAAAACCTAGGCAATACCATTCAGGACATAGGCGTGGGCAAGGACTTCATGTCTAAAACACCAAAAGCAATGGCAACAAAAGCCAAAATTGACAAATGGGATCTAATTAAACTAAAGAGCTTCTGCACAGCAAAAGAAACTACCATCAGAGTGAACAGGCAACCTACAGAATGGGAGAAAATTTTTGCAACCTACTCATCTGACAAAGGGCTGATATCCAGAATCTACAATGAACCCAAACAAATTTACAAGAAAAGAACAAACAACCCCATCAAAAAGTGGGCAAAGGACATGAACAGACACTTCTCAAAAGAAGACATTTATGCAGCCAAAAAACACATGAAGAAATGCTCATCATCACTGGCCATCAGAGAAATGCAAATCAAAACCACAGTGAGATACCATCTCACACCAGTTAGAATGGCCATCACTAAAAAATCAGGAAACAACAGGTGCTGGAGAGGATGTGGAGAAATAGGAACACTTTTACACTGTTGGTGAGACTGTAAACTAGTTCAACCATTGTGGAAGTCAGTGTGGCGATTCCTCAGGGATCTAGAACTAGAAATACCATTTGACCCAGCCATCCCATAACTGGGTATATACCCAAAGGACTATAAATCATGCTGCTATAAAGACACATGCACAAGTATGTTTATTGCAGCACTATTCACAATAGCAAAGAGTTAGAACCAACCCAAATGTCCAACAACGATAGACTGGATTAAGAAAATGTGGCACATATACACCATGGAATACTATGCAGCCATAAAAAATGATGAGTTCATGTCCTTTGTAGGGACATGGATGAAACTGGAAAACATCATTCTCAGTAAACTATCACAAGAACAAAAAACCAAACACCGCATGTTCTCACTCATAGGTGGGAATTGAACAATGAGAACTCCTGGACACAGGAAGGGGAACATCACACCCCGGGGACTGTTGTGGGGTTGGGGGAGTGGGGAGGGACAGCATTAGGAGATATACCTAATGCTAAATGACGAGAGAATGGGTGCAGGAAATCAACATGGCACATGGATACATATGTAACAAACCTCCACATTGTGCACATGTACCCTAAAACCTAAAGTATAATAAAAAAAAAAAAGAAAAAGAAATGCTCAGCCACATATCCACTTATTCAACTTAACATTTACTGAACATCTACTGTAAACAAAGCACTGAGCTGGTCATTATAGACATAAAGATCCTTGTCTTCCAAGGGCCTAGAGGCTCCTGGGGAGGAAAGATGTGGCAATTGTTAAATACAGCATAAGATGATAATGCTAAGAATTACATTCTCAGTGATGAACTTGAGTTAGCAAAATTACATTGTACGAACCCAAATTACTTGAGAAGTGCAAATAAATAAATAAAAATACAAGTCTCATATCTAGTTACCTTTGCAATGACTCCTTCAAATACATCCATCCAAGGGAACTTAATTGCTGAGTTCCCCTAATATTCTGAAAAACTCCAATATCAGAAATCACATTTTTGCAATGCGTATTACTATTTACCAGTGGATTTTCCTGTCCCATTCATTACCCAATATGGATTGAGGGCCCATGATGTCCCTGGCACAGTGCTGGGAGCTTGTGTTACACATATGACACAGTCCCAATCCTGAGAGCTTCTCATCCTGTTTGGAGAAAGAGACACAAGTCAACTCCTCACCCATTGCTTTGATGTCCATCTCATATCATTCAACAAATGAGAGCCCTCCGCCTGCCACGTGCCATTCTAGGCAGCAATAGACATACTGAGTTCTTTCCCTCTTAGAATTTATATTCCTGGGGAGGCCAATAATAAAGAAGTAGACAAGTTTGTAAATAATACGGTTTCAGAGAGCCATAAGTGGTAAGGAGAAGGAAAAGCAGGGGAAGAGGCCAAGGGCACAAGGGGCAGAGAAGGTGAGCTGAGGGTCCTATTCTAGATGAGGTGGTAAGGGCAGGTCTATCTGTGATAGTGACATTTGCACCATTTTTAAATTCCCTGGGTCAATGAAACTCATTACATACTTAGCCTAGGGCTTGAAACACCTGACATACTTAACATTACAATGTGTAATCCTCACCATAGCTTTCCTGATATAGTGGCACTCATAGAATTGTCTCCTACTAGTAGAGTAAGTGCATTATGAAGGCAGGGACCATGGCTAATCAGCCAATAAATCATAAATAGTTGGTGAAGTGTTGTACCCACCCCTCCAGCCCTGAGAAATGTTCTAACTCTGGGGCCCCAGAGTGCCTTAAAATTACAAGAAAGGAAGAGTTGGGAATAGAAGCCCCAAATCTTTTTATCTAAGCTTTTGCTTTGGACATGTAGAGAATGTGGCAGGGAGAGAACCCACATTGAGAGAAATTTGATTGTCCTCCTAATCTGGTCACTGTTTTATTTATTTGCTGGTTTTGAGGTAGGAAGTGTTAATTAAGCAGGAGCACCTATGCAATTCCAAGGCTGACTCATATACTTGTGTAAGGAATTAACTCCTCAGAAACAATTCAGGACTTAACCTGGGGTGATTTGGTACTAACTGTCTTATTCTGTTTTGTTCATATATTTAAATAGCAAAGAATTGTCTGCACTTAGGAGAGAGGGGACAAGGGTTAGAATTTTGTCCATGGGAAGAGAATCAGAGCTTCATCCTCAATCACAGACCAGCCAAGAGAAATAGCCAAACATATGCTGACCATGTACTATGCAGTAGTTTGTATTAGCTAATTTATAAGTACAGTTTCATTACATTTTTTGAGAACCTGAAAGACAGTTTTCATATCTAACAGGCAATGTAACTTGTTCAATATCACACAGCAAGTGGGTGACAGCCTAGACTTGAGTTTAAGGCTGTTTGACTAGAATATGGGTGTTTTGTTTATTTGTTTCCATTTTACCAGCAGCAAAAGCTGTTTAGTGAATACACAGCTTGACTGCTCTTCATTTCTGTATTAGTCCATTTTCACGCTGCTGATAAAGACATACCTGAAACTGGGCAATTTACGAAGAAAGAGGTTAATGGACTTACAGTTCCAGGCAGCTGGGGAGGCCCCACAATCATGGTGGAAGGCAAGAAGGAGCAAGTCACATCTTACATGGATGGCAGCAGGTAAAGAAGGAAGAGAACTTGTACAGGGAAACTCCCTTTTTTAAAACCAGCTGATCTCATGAGACTTACTATCACGAGAACAGCATGGGGAAGACCTGCCCCCATGATTCAGTTACCTCCCACTGGTCTTTCCCACAACACATAGGAATTCAAGATGAGATTGAGTGGGGACACAGCCAAACCATATCGATTTCTTTGAAAATTAGTGATCTGTGACTGTCCAGTTAGCTTTTGCTGCATAAAATACCACTCCAAAACTAAGAAGCTTAAAAGATGAATGTTCGTTCATCTCATGGTTTTGTGCATCAGCTGGTGGTTCTCAAGGCCTGAGCCAGTTCAGCTGATGTTCACACCAGGCATTGTCATGCACCTGGCTCAGCTGGCAGATTGGGGCCTCTCAGTCCTCTGTTTCACCACTCAGCATCTAACAGTGTGGCTCAGGTCATTCCCATGGTGCTCTGAGAGTTCTGAGTGAAGAGGGAGAGGGGAATCCTCTATGAGTCAGCCCTGCAGAGATGCCTGTGTCATAGTCACTATCATCCCACAGGCCATGACAAGCCACACAGCCAAACTCAGTGTCAGTGTGGGGAAAGTCACCCAAGAGCATGGATGCTAGGGAGAAATTACCATGGCCATTTTTTCATGCAATCTAGCACACTGCTTTTGGCAGACTGTGTTCATTTATTCATTTACTCAGCCAACTTTAGGAAGTGCCTCTGTGGCCAGGCTTATTCTGGACAGAAGCAGACTTTGGTCTATAGTTTCCAACCTAACAGGAGAGACAAGCACATGAAAATACGGGCCATGCATCATTGAGTATCATGTGAAGGGGGTGTCCTAGTCAGCTGGGGATTCTAAAACAAACTACCTTAGACTCAGAGGCTGTGAACAACAGAAATGTATTGTTCATAGTTCTGGAGGCTGAGAAGTCCAAGATCTAGACATGGGTAGGTTCTGTGTCTACTGTGGGCCTGCTTTCTGATTCATAGATGGCATCTTCTTACTGTATCCTCACAGGATGGAAGGGTTGAGGCCCTTGGGCCTCATTTATAAGGACACTAATCCCATTCACGAGGGCTCCCAGCCTTACAACCAAGTCACCTCTCAAAGCTTCCACCTCCTGATACCACCACTTCAAGGACAGAACGTTAACATGTGAATTTGTGGGGAGACACACAGATTCAGCTCATAGCAAGGGGCAAATAAATTTCTCAGGTAGTCTAGACAGCCAAGAAGTTCCAGCAGGAAAAGCTCATGAAGGAGGTGACATTTATCTGGACCATGAAGAATGGGCCTGAGAGAGGGAGTGACATCAGTAGGCTACCTTCCAGTTCCTTGCCTGAAAGCAGGGACCAAGCTCTTAACTTTCCCATAGATTCAATGGCTTTACAAACTTGTACTCTCATGTTTAATACCCTGCAAGTTTCTAGAGCCCTCTTCTTTTAGAAATTGTTGAGTTTCTTGTTTCACTTTCCAGCTACATTATCTTGGCACCTGGGATGTTTTCCAGGCATTAAGTTGGTGGAAATTGAGAAGGGAAGAGGAGTACAATGTTTTAAGTAAGTTGTTGATCCCTGAGTTTCTAACTGTAACTCAAGTCCAGGAAGACCATTTCAAAAAACAAGGACATACCAGAGCAAGATGAGCCAGGAAAGTGTTGATTCCAAGGAGGAAGAGATAAAAATCAACAGAAAGGAGATACTCAGGAGATACTGGAGTCAAGGAACAGCAAGAGTCAAAACTGACTCTGAGATTTCTCGCTGGGAATAGGACACAGGGGGAGCCATTGACAAGGCATGAGGGTGAGGCAATAAGCCTGGTTTGGGATGTGCTGAGTTTGATGTCTTTGTGTCACATACAGAGGAGCTATCTAGTCTGTTGTTGGACATTTACAACTGGATGGTGGGGGAAGGTTGGAGACTGGATCAAGAATCTTCAGCAAGGGACATGGGTGGGGAAACCATGGGTCCATGTGAGATAACCAGGAAAGGAAGGATTTACCAAAGAAAGAAGAGAGAAAATAAGGAGTCTTCTAAGTAGCAGAAGAGAGAGAAAAGGGACAGGGGGAGGGAAGCACTAAATATAGTAGCTAATACATCATCATCACACATCTGTCTAAAACCAGCCATGATTGCACATCAAAAGCTCAGGGTTGGAACATCACGTGTAGAGAAACTATGTTAACTGTGATTGAGTAAGATTTCCTAAGTTTTTAGAGTATGTTCTCTTCTGGCTGTGAGTGGCAGCATGGTGCGATGATTAAGAACATTGACTTTGAAATCAAAACTGTGAATTCAAGTGTTGGCAGTTCTGCTGTGACCTCGGGCAAGTCCCTGAGCCCTTCTTTGTTTCCTTGGTAAAGTGGGGATGGCTGCCACCTTGGAAGGTTACCCTGAGGGTTACTGGTGTTAATGTAAGTTAGGTCCTGAGACCTGCATCTGACATAGAATAAGTGTTGTGAAAATGTTAGATATTTATATTTATGGATATACACCCAGATGGAAAGAAAATGTTTGGAACATTGTGCCACCTCATGCACAGTTTGGATAAAAATGGCCAGGGTGGTTGACTATACAACGGATGTTCCAATCAGGAAGTTTGAACAGACAGGGACTCGGGGTTTCATGGCACGTGCTGGCTGTGTGAGGTGGAGGGTCACAGTAACATGGGGAGAGATCTATGTGGTGCAAATAAGGTGACATACATGGAGAGTGCAGGCTGGAGAACTGGCATCTCTCAGGCTGAAACACATGCCAAATGCAGCTAGGTTTGTAGCATTAACCAGCATTGGCTGAGGTGCCAAAGAAATTAGTCACGCAGGACAATGGAGCCCCTGCAGTGCAAATAGCACATGACTTGATGCTATAAAAGAAAGAAACAGAGATAATGGACTTGAAGATACTCTGTGTTGACTGTGTTCATCTGCTTCTAGTCACCCTGAAGGGCTGACTACCTCTGCCTTTTTCATGCAGGGAAACTCTGTGAACACTCCCCAGAATTCTGTAACAATTATGTTGCAAGGAGCGTATGGAAATGTAGTCCCTAATGAAGGCTGGAATTGACATGCAATGTCATTAAGTGCTGCTGAGCACTACTCCGTGAGACTTTATCACACACACACACACACACACACACACACACACACACACACACACACAGTCTTATAATGATCTCTCTCTCTCTCCCTTTTAATTTGTGCATCTGATTCCGCATTGCCAGTGGGATAGAGTCCCCCCCTTAGTATGGCATTCGAGGCTTTCCATGATTCAGCCCCACTCTCCTTTCATTCCCCAACTCCTGTGATTTCCTCAGCTCTGTCCAGCAACTAAATAGATGCCAGCTCGTTTCTTGAGCATGTCACAAATGCTTATACTTAGCTACCTTTAATAATTTTTTTATTTAATACATTTTGAGAAAGTCAATTAATTTCTTCATCTTTTAATTTAATTTTTGGTAAAACAGATACAGTAATATATATATAATGCTAGGCGTTGTAAGGAAAGTACTTTAAATATAGATCTCTTATATCGCCAAACGTACTGTAACCACTTAATAAAAATAAGTAGTATTTATTTTTATCATTATTTCTGTCATTAACAACATTGTTGTTAATTGCAAGAGTTTTTGATTATTATGAAAGTTAGGAAAATATAAAGGAGAAAATTAAAATGTCCCCAAATTCTATCTTTCTGAAATATTCTGATCATTTCCTCAATCATATATATAAAGAGATCTCTCCACAAATTTGTGAGTTCATGCTGCATATAATTTTTGTAGTTGATGTTATTGTTTTAGACACAGAGTCTCACTCTGTCACCCAGGCTGGAGTGCGATGGTGCGTGTCAGGCCTCTGAGCCTAAGCCAAGCCATCACATGCCCTGTGACTTGCACATATAGGTCCAGATGGCCTGAAGTAACTGAAGATCCACAAAAGAAGTAAAAATAGCCTTAACTGATGATATACCACCATTGTGATTTGTTTCTGCCCCACCCTAACTCATCAATGTACTTTGTAATCTCCCCCACCCTTAAGAAGGTTCTTTGTAATTCTCCCTACCCCTGAGAATGTACTTTGTGAGATCCACCCCCGATCCCAAAACATTGCTCCAACTTCACCGCCTATCCCGAAACCTATAAGAACTAATGACAAGCCACCACCCTTTGCTGACTCTCTTTTTGGACTCAGCCCACCTGCACCCAGGTGAAATAAACAGCCATGTTGCTCACACAAAGCCTATTTGGTGGTCTCTTCACACCGACGTGCATGAAATTTGGTGTCATGACTTAAAACCTCTTCAACTCTCACCTGACCTAAAATCTAAACATCTTATTCTGCAATGCCGCTTGACCCCAATACAAACTCCACAGTAGTTCCAAATAGCCGGAAAATGGCACTTTCAATTTTTCCATCCTACAAGATCTAAATAATTCTTGTCATGAAATGGGCAAATGGTCTGAGGTGTCTGACGTCCAGGCACTCTTTTACACAGCAGTCCCTTCCTAGTCTCTGTGCCCAATGCAAGTCATACCAAATCCTCCTTCTTTCCCTCCCGCCTGTCCCCTCAATCCCAACCCCAAGCGTCACTGAGTCTTTCTAATCTTCCTTTTCTACAGACCCATCTGACATCTCCCTTCCTAGCCAGGCCGAGCTAGGTCCCAATTCTTCCTCAGCCTCCGCTCCTCCACCCTATAATCCTTTTATCACCTCCTCTCCTCACACCCGGTCCAGCTTACAGTTTCATTCCGTGACTAGCCCTCCCCCACCTGCCCAGCAATTTATTCTTAAAAAGGTGGCTGGAGCTAAAGGCATAGTCAAGGTTAATGCTCCTTTTTCTTAATCCCAAATCAGATAGCGTTTAGACTCTTTTCATCAAACATAAAAATCCAGCCCAGTTCATGGCTTGTTTGGCAGCAACCCTAGATGCTTTACAGCCATAGACCCTAAAAGGTCAAAAGGCCATATTATTCTCAATATACATTTTATTACCCAATCTGCTCCCGACATTAAATAAAACTCCAAATATTAGAATCTGGCCCTCAAACCCCACAACAGGACTTATTTAACCTCACCTTCAAGGTGTACAATAAAAGAAAAAAGCTTCAATTCCTTGCCTCCACTGTGAGACAAACCCCAGCCACATCTCCAGCACACAAGAACTTCCAAACGCATGAACCGCAGCAGC
Source organism: Hylobates moloch (assembly GCF_009828535.3). Lineage (NCBI taxonomy): Eukaryota > Metazoa > Chordata > Mammalia > Primates > Hylobatidae > Hylobates > Hylobates moloch. Next base: position 16,325,490 of record NW_026652288.1, on the reverse strand, counting down.
CAGGCGTTTCTCCAGAATGTCCTCCCCGAGGAGCTTGCTACAAGTGCCAGAAATCTGGCCACTAGTCCAAGGAATGCCCACAGCCCAGGATTCCTCCCAAGCCATGTCCCATCTGTGCAGGACCCCACTGGAAATCAGACTGTTCAACTCACCGGGCAGCCACTCCCAGAGCCCCTGGAACTCTGGCCCAAGGCTCTCTGACTCCTTCCCAGATCGTCTCAGCTTAGCAGCTGAAGACTGACACTGCCTGATTGCCTCGGAAGCCCCCTAAACCATCACGGACGCCGAGCTTCAGGTAACTCTCACAGTGGGAAGTAAGCCCGTCCCCTTCTTAATCAATATGGAGGCTCCCACTCCACATTACCTTCTTTTCAAGGGCCTGTTTCCCTTGCCTCTGTAACTGTTGCGAGTATTGACCGCCAGGCTTCTAAACCTTTTAAAATTCCCCAACTCTAGTGCCAGCTTAGACAATACTCTTTTAAGCACTCCATTTTAGTTATCCCCACCTGCCCAGTTCCCTTATTAGGCCGAGACACTTTAAATTATCTGCTTCCCTGACTATTCCTGGACTACAGCTGCATCTCATTGCCGCCCTTCTCCCCAACCCAAAGCCTCCTTCTCGTCTTCCTCTCATACTCCCCTACCTTAACCCACAAGTATAAAATACCTCTACTCCCTCCTTGGTGACTGATCATGCACTCCTTACCATCTCACTAAAACCTAATCACCCTTACCCTGCTCAATGCCAGTATCCCATCCCACAGTATGCTTTGAAAGGATTAAAGCCTGTTATCACTCGCCTGCTACAGCATGGCCTTTTAAAGCCTATAAACTCTCCTTACAATTCCCCCATTTTACCTGTCCTAAAACCAGACAAGCCTTACAAGTTAGTTCAGGATCTATGCCTTATCAACCAAATTGTTTTGCCTATCCACCCCATGGTGCCAAACCCAAATACTCTCCTATCCTCAATACCTCCCTCTACTACCTGCTATTCTGTTCTGGATCTCAAACATACTGTTTTTTTACTATTCCTTTGCACTCTTCATCCCAGCCTCTCTTTGCTTTCACTTAGACTGACCCTGACACCCATTAGGCTCAGCAAATTACCTGGGTTGTACTGCCACAAGCCTTCACAGACAGCCCCCATTACTTCAGTCAAGCCCAAATTTCATCCTCATCTGTTACCTATCTCGGCATAATTCTCATGAAAACACACGTGCTCTCCCTGCTGATCATGTCCGATTAATCTCCCAAACCGCAATCCCTTACAAAACAACAACTCCTTTGCTTCCTAGGCATGGTTAGTGCGGTCAGAATTCTTACACAAGAGCCAGGACCGCACCCTGTAGCCTTTCTGTCCAAACAACTTGACCTTACTGTTTTAGCCTAGCCATCATGTCTCTGTGCAGCGGCTGCTGCTGCCCTAATACTTTTAGAGGCCCTCAAAATCACAAACTATGCTCAACTCACTCTCTACATTTCTCATAACTTCCAAAATCTATTTTCTTCCTCATACCTGACTCGTATACTTCCTGCTCCCCAGCTCCTTCAGCTGTACTCACTCTTTGTTAAATTCCACAATTACCATTGTTCCTGGCCTGGACCTCAATCTGGCCTCCCACATTATTCCTGATACCACACCTGACCCCCATGAATGTATCTCTCTGATCCACCTGACATTCACCCCATTTCCCCATATTTCCTTCTTCCCTGTTTCTCACCCTGATCACACTTGGTTTATTGATGGCAGTTCCACCAGACCTAATCACCACACACCAGCAAAGGCAGTCTATGCTATAGTACAAGCCACTAGCCCGCCTCTTAGAACATCTCATTTTCTTTCCATCGTAGAAATCTATCCTCAAGGAAATAACTTCTCAGTGTTCCATCTGCTATTCTACTACTCCTCAAGGATTATTCAGGCCCCCTCCCTTCCCTACACTTCAAGCTTGAGGATTTGCCCCCATCCAGGACTGGCAAATTAGTTTTACTCAACATGCCCTGAGTCAGATAACTAAAATACGTCTTAGTCTAGGTAGACACTTTCACTAGATAGGTACAGGCCTTTCCTCCAGGGTCTGAGAAGGCCACTGCAGTCATTTCTTCCCTTCTGTCAGACATAATTCCTCAGTTTAGCCTTCCCACCTCTATATAGTCTGATAACAGACCAGCCTTTATTAGTCAAATCAGCCAAGCAGTTTTTCAGGCTCTTAGTATTCAGTGAAACCTTTATATCCCTTACAGTCCTCCATCTTCGGGAAAAGTGGAACAGACTAAAGGTGTTTTAAAAACACACCTCACCAAACTCAGCCGCCAACTTAAAAAGGACTGGACAATACTTTTACCACTTTCCCTTCTCAGAATTCAGTGCTGTCCTCAGAATGCTACAAGGTACAGCCCATTTGAGCTCCTTTTTATTAGGCCCCAGTCTCATTCCAGACACCAGACCAACTTAGACTGTGCCCCAAAAAAACTTGTCATCCCTACTATTTTCTGTCTAGTCATACTCCTATTCTCCGTTCTCAACTACTCATACATGCCCTGCTCTTGTTTACACTGCCGGTTTCCACTGTTTCTCCAAGTCATCACAGCTGATATCTCCACGTGCTTTCCCCAAACTGCCACTCTTAACTCTTGAAGTAAATAATCTTTGCTGGCAGGACTATGCTGAATCTCCTTAAGCACTCTCTAATTAGATGTCCTAGGTCCTCCCAATTCTTAGACCTTTTATACCTGTTTTTCTCCTTCTCTTATTCCATTTAATTTTTCAATTCATACAAAACCATATCCAGGCCATCACCAGTAATTCCACACGACAAATGTTTCTTCTAACAACCCCACAATATCACCCCTTACCATAAAATCTTCCTTCAGCTTAATCTCTCCCACTCTAGGTTCCCACACCGCCCCTAACCCCGCTTGAATCAGCCCTGAGAAACATCGCCCATTCTCTCTCCATACCACCCCCCATAAATTTTTGCCGCCCCAAGATTTCAACACTATTTTGTTTTATTTTTCTTGTTAATATAAGAAGGCAGGAATGTCAGGCCTCTGAGCCTAAGCCAAGCCATCGCATCCCTGTGACTTGCACGTATATGTCCAGATGGCCTGAAGTAACTGAAGATCCACAAAAGAAGTAAAAATAGCCTTAACTGATGATATTCCACCATCGTGATTTGTTTCTGCCCCGCCCTAACTCATCAATGTACTTTGTAATCTCCCCCACCCTTAAGAAGGTTCTTTGTAATTCTCCCTACCCCTGAGAATGTACTTTGTGAGATCCACCCCCTGCTCCCAAAACATTGCTCCAACTCCGCCGCCTATCCCAAAACCTATAAGAACCAATGAGAATCCACCACCCTTTGCTGACTCTCTTTTCGGACTCAGCCCACCTGCACCCAGGTGAAATAAACAGCCATGTTGCTCACACAAAGCCTGTTTGGTGGTCTCTTCACACAGACGTGCATGAAAGTGCGATCATAGCTCACAGTAATCTCAAGCTCCTAGGCTCTAGCAATCCTCCTGCCTCAGTTTCCCAAGTAGCTGGGACCACAGGTGCGCACCACCATGGCTGTCTAAGTTTTTACTTTTTGTAGAGATGGAATCTTGCTATGTTGCCCTGACTGGTCTCAAACTCCTGGGCTCAAGGCACAACCCTCAAAGTGCTTGCTGGGATTACAGGAGTGAGCCACTGCATGTGGCCTAATTTTGCTCCCTGGTTTTTTCCCACAGTATTATATCACAAATATTTCTTTATGTTACTAAAAGTTTCTCAAAAATAATATTTTTAGCTACTTTTATTCTACTTAATAGATTTACTTATTTACTTGATCAATCCCCAAAAGTTGACTACATAGGCTCTTTTGAAAATGTTCTGCTATAAATAAAACTGTGATGTGTATACTGTTCAAGAGAAAAAAGAAAAAACTTCTTATGCTTTTAGTATTCCCTTTGGATGAATCTTAGAAATTGAATTAGTGGATTAACATGTATGCACATTTAGAAGCTGTTTATACATCCTGGAAACTTGTTTTTATAGATGTGACACTGATTTTACACTCATTCCCTACCCCTGGCAGGGTTTAAAGATCCCTTCTTGCTCCCTCTCCTCCAGCCCTGAAACCTTGGGAGGACATATTGTCATACTTGGAAATTATAACCAAGAGCCTTGCCTTTTATGAGAGCAGAGATTGGCCCTTCCAGATGCACGGACAATGGCAATGACTGATAATTCTGAAGTTGCAGCTTCCTACATTCCTGCCAGGGATTCTCTTTTCCCCAGGTGGCCATGCCCGCAGCTTGCATAACTGATGCTGGATTGTGATGGCCACGCAATGGTTAAGAGTACAGGCTCTCAGCCAGATTGCTTGGATTGAATACTGACATCATTTCCTCATCCTGGGACCTCAGGGCATAGGGCATCTTACACAACCTATGCACTTCAATTTCCTCATCTGTCAAATGGGGATAATCCTGGTATCTCCCCTATAGAGTTTGTGGTAAGGATTATGAAAGCAAATAAAGTGCCTCATTTAAATATGGAATGATTAGAACAGCTGCGTTTTCTTGAGTTCGGTTATTTTGTTGTTCGGTTGATACTCCTGAAAATTGCCACAACAGAATGACTTTCTAATGGCGCACCCTTGTAACAATAGCTGCAGCAGTAGACGAATGTCACAAGCCAGACAAGTTCCACAACCGATGAACACAAAAATTGCTTGCAATCAGACAGGCTGTGCAGTCCTGGAAGGAGAGGCAGCTATGGAAGCTCTGTGGCAAGCCCCGTTCCACTGCACTTTGTTCCATGAAGCAAGGCTCAGGTTCTAAAATTAAACCCTTCTCCAGTACCCCAAACTGCCATGTGCATTTGAGGGTTTTTCTTCTGATCTCATTACCATGGTTACACCTCGAAGAGTAAAAAATACATGGCTGCAGCTTTTGTGAAATCAGGCCCACTTTCCCTTGATTCTGGCCCCACTGTTGCAAAGCAGCTGACGGCTGCTCCCCAGAGGAGCGCACAGAGATGGCATGTGGAAGACTGCAGACTAGGGAAGGCCTGCCTGCACCCAGGATGCACATCAGCTTCCTAGCTCAGAGATCTAACTCTGACTGGCAATGAACCCTCTGATATGACAGTCAGCCACTGGCATGGTCTGACACAGGAGTCATTTGGTAGCATGTGATGGTGGGTCTGTGGCCACGCATGACTGATGTATCTGTCAGTCAGACCCAGAATGCAAGCCTTGCCCTAGGGTCCAACAAGGACACAGACACACAGAACAAATGCCTGAAGGAAATAGGAAAGACTGGGGCTTGGGAGGCTCTAAGGGAGCACTCCTCCTCCCCTTCCAACTCACTCGCTGCATCACTAAGATACAGAAATAAGAATCAAGCAGATAGAAACCTTTTTATTGATAAGGTGGTTTGAAGAGTTTGACCTAAGTCTACTGAAATGTGGGCTCCTGAATACATCACTAGACGGACTGATGCCATCAGTGTAACACTGGAGACCGCAGGCCCCTTCCTGGCTCCACAGAGACTCTTACCAAGAGGCTCCCAGAATCTGTGCTCCCTGCAGGCAGGAATTCCCAGAGAAAGGGCGGAGTTGAGCACACCTTGCTTTCTTCCAAACTCACCATTAAAAAGAACTTGCTCTTCCAATGGAGTTTATTAAGAGGTCAACAGTTTTACTTTAGCCCAGGGCTCTGCAAACATTTTCTGTAAAGGATCAGATAGTAAATATGTTAAGTTTTGTGGGCCACATATCATGTGTTGCATAGTCTTTCTTCTTTTCCCCCACAGCCCTTTAAAAATAGTTTGAAAACAACCACACACACACACACAAAAACATTCTTAGCTCATGAGTCATGAGCCAGACCTTGGGCCATTCACTTCTCTCGCCTCTTCCTATTCAAATTGGGGTCCCTGAAACCACAGCATGCGGATCACATGACAGGTGATTAGAAATTCAGAGTCCCAGGTTCCATTCCCAACCCACCGAAGCAGAATCTGCATTCAGCTTGATCCCAAGTAAAAATCACTGATCTGAAAAATTTCACATGAGGAGTTGGGAACCAGTGTTTTTCTCTAATAGCAAAAACAAAAATAAGGCAACAAAAACTTCCATGGAAACTTGTAGGTACTGAATGAAATTCCCCCTTGGCAAGTTATCCATATTTTTGTCTCAACACATATTCCAAGCTGCCTGAAAATAGACTTTCTCTGTGTGGTTGTCTCTCTCCCTCTCATCAGATACAGAACTCCTGGAGGACACGGAACCTGAACTTGCCTACCTCTGAGTTCTTAGTTTCTTGGACTTCTGTGCACAGGGGAAAGAGCAGCACAGGGACTTTCTGTGTTTGCTTTACTGGGAAAGAAACCCCTTCATGTCATTTGCTATTAATCTTTTGAGGCCTTAGTTACCTTCTCTGTAAAATGAAGCTCTAAATCTCTTTCTTCCAGGAGGTTGAGAGGATCAGACTCTGCACATAAAGGGCTTCTCCCAGTGCCTGGCTGGCAACCAGTACTTAGCAAGCAACAGCCATTACAAGGGCAATAGGTCTTGCTTGCACAAGGATCCCTGAGAAGGTCTGTGGCATTACACTGGGAAGAGGACTCCAACAAAAGTGGCTGCAGAGCCACTGGGGCACGGGGAGTCCCGCACCAATATACACTCAGTCCTGGCACGGGCAGCTGACATCCACAAAACAATGATCTCAAGTCCTTCTCCACAGGTAGGAATTTCAGGGGTACAATTATTTAATTACCAGCATGGCTAAGTCACACAATGGTACCAGAGCCATCAATCATTACTCATATGACAAAAGTAGCAAGACGAAAAAGCACCGAGACTGAGGCTCAGCCCTGTGCCTGCTACGGCGTGACTTGTTGGGAATGAGCACCATCTCCTGGACATAGCTAGAAACACGTCGAAGATTACCAGAGAATCATTTCCCAGACATCTGAGCCAATGTTCATTAAATGACTCAATGACTCTCTCCAAGAGGGAAAAAAAAAAGAAGAAGAAAAGAAACTGACCATCTAACTAAATATGTGTGATTTATCGCTAAGTTACATGCATTATAACTTCAGTATATTATTCACTGCATATAAAATATAGCTATTAATTCAATCAATTCTTCAATAAATATGATGTCATGAATTGATTGAGTTCCTGGTATGTGCCATGCATTATGTAAGGGAGGTTGAGGGTAATGGGGGCAGGTTGAGAAGATAATATTTAAATATGACCTGAGGAGGTGAGAGAGTCAGGCACGTGGATGCTTACAGTTCAGGTCCCTGGTCACAGGACACAGCCAGTGCAAAGGCTCTGAGCAGGATGTACCTGCCATGTTTGTGGAGCAGAGGAGACCTCTGTGGCTGCAGTGGAGTATGCCATCCCTGAGGGAAGAGAGGAAGTCAGAGAGGACACAGAGGGACAGATCGTATCAGGCCTTAAGGACTTTGACTTTAACTGGGTGAAATAAAGTCATCAGAAGACTTTGAGAAAGGTGTGGCTTAACCCTACTGACGTTTTAAATGTATCCTTCGTGCCTGTAAGAGAAGATGAATACTGTGGGGCAGCGGGCAAGGGCAGAAGCAGAGCCCAGTCAGGAGCTACTGCCTTTATCCAGGTGAGAAATGGGAGGGGCTCAGAGCAAGGGGACTGCTGTGCCAGTGCCGATGCTACACCCATTTCATTTTTTTTTAACATAGTGGATGAGACAAAAAATATAATTACAAGTTCTAATATTCTTTGCACCCTAATCGATCATGAGAGCAGGCTGCAATGGAGATCAAACATCCAGACATTGGGAAGTGTTGCCTTCGATCAAATATTAAACACCTGCGTATCAAATAGTGAGCGCCTGTGTCACTAACCTCTCATACCTTATCATAGGGAAGGCTCCATTTTGGAAATTCCAGCTTTAGAATGGATCCCAAAGGCCTGCACTTTACAAGCTGCGTAGGCAACTTGAGGACATACATGGGAAAACATGTTCAAAGCACAAGAGTACAAGGGAGCTTTCTCTAAGGTCATCCAATTCCCCTGTCCCCAGAGGTGATCAGCTGCAGAGAGCAGAAAAGGGCCCGCAGAGCTGCAGGCACACTTTTGCATCTACGGCAGGGCTCATTCTTCCTGCAACGCCTGTGATACTGGAGGTATATGAAGGCAGGTGGGGGAAGCCTATTCTTGACAACTTGTAACACTGATGCAATGATACTATTAATGATTTCACATCCTGTATCTGCATAAGTGGTCCCCAAACCTGGCTGTCCATCAGAATCCCCTGTGGATTCTGGTGGATCTGTGCTATTTAAAATACAGACTTCCTGATCCATCCCTGACAGCTTTGCAGCAGAACCTCCATCAGGCATAGCAGATACTCTGCACTTACTAATTAAACAAAGATTCAAGGTGATTTTGATTCAGGTAGTGCATTTAGAGGCCACGTGGTTGCCTATCATTTTTTCTTTTCTTTTTTATTCTTCTTTATTTCCTTCTTGTCTTCCTTCCTTCCTCCCCTCCTTCCTTCCTTCCTCCCCTCCTTCCTTCCTTCCTTCCCTCCTTCCTTTCTTCCTCCCCTCCTTCCTTCCTTCCCTCCTTCCTTTCTTCCTCCCCTCCTTCCTTCTTCCTCTCCTTCCTTCCTTCCTTCTTCCCCTCCTTCCTTCCTTCTTCCCATTTATCTTTTCTATCAGCAAATGCTTCCTAAGCATCTGCTGTGGGCCAGGTCCTGTGCTAGGTTCTGGGAGCACAGAGCTGAAGCTGACATCCTCCCCTGCCATCTAGGAGCACACTGTCTCCTGTGACTGGTCGTGGAGATGGGGATGAGGCAGTACCACTGTTATGGGGAGAAGAGGTGCTGAGGAGAGGAAACATGAAGCGAACAGTGCAATTACTGTTTTCATAAAACAAAATATAGAAAACTAAGCTCGACACTTTTTCATAATTAAAAAGAAAAAAGAGTCAGTTAGAATAATGGGGTCATGCTTTTTAAAAGGATGAGAAACACTGAACTATGTAACCTATGTCTCCTGTGATTGAAACATTCCTTCACTCACTGCAATGTATGAAAACATTTCCTATATTAAAGGCCCAGATCAAACACGATGTGTGGCCTGAAACCTTCCCAGATATTCCCATCTAGAAACAACGCCTCTCCTTCTGGAGCCCCAGACCTCTCTTTCATCCAGTTATGATAGCAATGCTGGGTATGCCTGCGCCTCCCCTGTCACCCCCAGGTGAGACTCCCTGGAGAAGGAGTTGCCTTGGTCCCAATACTGCAGCAAGCAGTCAGAGCAGTGGTGATTTGAGCTCCACGTGTTTTCTGAGCTCCACCAACGCTTATTTAGGCAGAAATAAGAATCTGGTTAAATCCAACCACCACCACCAACTTTACAGTTGGGCTTTATTCAGCCTATGCCCAGGATACCTTTGGATCCCAAACTCAATCATCCCTCAGTAGAGACCATAAGTAAAGACTGAAACAGTGACCCTGAACCACAACTAGAATTAACATTCTTATTGGAAGCCACCTCTGTGTTCCCCAAACATTTTCTCCTTCCAGAATGTAACCCCTTAGGAGCCTGTGCTGTCATTCCTTTCGCTGCCTCTGACTGATACACTGTGAGCACCTTCAAGGGCAGGGCTGGTCCCTGAGCAGCCTCTTCCCCAGGCTTGACTCAGAGCAAGTTTTCCATATGCAGATCATCCTCATTATTCACAGATTGAATATTTGCAGATTTGTCTACTTGCACAAATTTACTTGTAACCCCCAAAATCCAACCTTGCAGTGATGTTGTGGTCATTCATGGACTAGAAGAGAGTTGCAAAAAAATGTACCCCATTCAATGCGCCTGTTCCCAGCTGAGGTTGAACAAGGCACCCTCCCTCTCTTATTTCAGCTTTCAAACTATAAACAAGTGTCTTTTGTGTGTGTGGTCTATTTAGTGCCATTTTATTTTTTTTGTATTTTTGTGCTTTTTGTTGATAATTTTGCTGTGTAAAATGGCCTCCAAGCATGGTGCTAAAGTGCCATTTAGTGTTCCTCAGCGCAAGGAGACTGTGATATACCTTTTGGAGAGAATACATGTTAGCTAAGCTTTGTGCAGGCATAAGTTACACTGCTGTTGGCTGAGTTCCATGTGAATGAATCAACAACAAGATACATCCAGAAAAAGGAAGAGGAAATTTGCAGACCCACATGTGAGGCTGCTCCAGAAGGTGTTGAAGTAGCGTGTAGTCCATAGTGCATGATGAAGCTATGGAAAAGACAGGGAAGTGGCTAAATGGATGGATTCATGAGATGACAACTAATTTAAAAATAATTAAAAAGGGGACAGCGTTGTCATGAGACTGAAAGCCAAACAAATTTACAGTCAGATAACCCATGGTCAGGAAAATGTTACACTCTTCTTGGCTGGTGCTGGCTGGCTCACATGATTCAAAAGGCAATGCAGTGTGAAAAATGTTAAGCTTGCAGAGGAGATGCATTTCTGCAGATCAGGAGACTATGGAAGAATTTTTAAAACACCTGCTAAGTATTACATAGGAAAAGGGCTAAGTGGAAGAGCACAATTTTCAGCACTGATGAGACTGGCTTGTTTCACAAGAATAATGTTGACAAATAACCTATGTAAAGCAAATTTCCCCTTGAAGCAATAATTCAGTAGCCACTAATGCAATGTTCACAGCATCTTTATAGAATATGACTATCAAGAATAATGAAAATGAACTATATATTTCTGAGTGCAAACGTGAATAAGTCCATCCATTTCTGGATGCTGTAGTAGATTGATTGGGAAATAGACCCAATTTTCCCCCCTTTCTTTACTTTGTGACTTTACACGTTCTTCCTCTAAGAGTTAGAGTCTATTTCCCCACTCCTTGAATCTGCAATGGTCTTTGTCTTGCTTTGGGGACAGAATGTTGGAAAAGTGATGTGGTGCCATTTCTAAGGCCAGGCTTCACGAAGCCTTGCAGCTCTCTCTCTGTGTGTGTGTGTGTGTGTGTGTGTGTGTGTGTGTGTGTGTGTGTCTCTCTCTCTCTTCCTTTCTCACCCCTGAGATCTTCAGAAAAACATGCCTATGGAACAGAGGCATCCTCAATCAGCCAAAAGCCTGCCAACCACCGGACAAGTGAGTAAGCCTTGGTTCAAACCAGAACTTGCCAAACAAACTCACCAATATCAGCAGAACAAAACCACTCTGTTGACCTGTAGACTCATGAGCAATAGTAAATGTGTCTTCTTTTAAGACATTACCTTTAGGGCAGTTTGTTACACAGTATTAATGTGGTAATAGATAACTGACATAGATGCTGAGAAACTATCTCGAATTTCCTTGATATTTTGTCTCAGATGTAACCTACAATCACATTTTAGGGAAACTAGAGGAAGAGGCAATATTAGCTTCGATTCTCAAGTATTTTATGATCCTATGTTTTTGTATGTGTTGGATCTGGTTTTCTGTAATAGTTCCTATTGCTCAGGCCTTTATTGCAGCTAGGATGACAGGGAACACACCTCATATCAGAAATAGGTCATGGTGGTGTCATCCTAGTGAATAAGCAATTAACTTACATGTTTCAGAAAAATATCTGCGCACATAGTCCCCTGATAGGCTTATAGTTTAGCTAAGTAACACACATGTTTCTTCAATAGTGAGCACCGTTCAACAATCCTATGTGTGTGACCCCAGGGCATTTTTATCTCTGACAACGGTAAGCTAAAGGAGTTCAATTTTGTGGTGTGAATTTATGTGCCATGAATTTAACTGAGTAATTATTCATGCTTGTTTTTTTCTCTGTCAGAAGCCCTGCAAATGCCCCAGCTTTATGATGTAATTTTAGTGAAATTAGACTTGAACATCTCAAAGTTGTGTAATTAATTATATTCAGCTTCAGTAAAGATCACTAATTGATTCAAGCCACCAGCAGGACACCTGGAAGTGTCAGTTACACATTATGAGTGGCCTCATGGGGCATAAGTGTGATAGCTAATTAGATTTCCACATTTTTAAAAAATTAAATTCTGTTTGGCTAGGGTCAGAGAGTTTACATTTAGTTCACAGTTGAATGTTTAATGCCCAGCTTTAAGTTAATATTCATTAGAAGACTTAGTATTATAGAACTAAAAATAATTAAGAGCTAAAATGTGTTAAGTATACTTCTGAACCTTGGTAATAAGGAAAAACAATAATCGTGTGACCTTTTAATTTCATCTTAGAGCATTTTATAACGAGGCTGCCTAGGGGTCATGTAACTATTTTAGGAACTATAACTTGGTTTGAATCATTCCCTGTTCATAACTGATAAAGGCTCACACATCTTACCAAGTCGGAGGTTAACTCAGAGAGAATTGATAACATCAGGCTTTGCTATGTGGTTCTGTTGTCATAGACATTTAGAGGCAGATGGGTACCAAAGGGTTGGAAAGAAAACATCATAGAGAATGTGGGGCTTTGTAATTGGGACAATATTTTGAAAGTCAAAATGAGGAAGGAAGAGGCTCCTAAGAGGAGTTACAACATGAGAAATGGCATGGAGGCGGGATGTGAGATATGCACATCAAATCTCCATATGTCTTATTCCTTCATGATTTCAAGCTCATACTAGGAACTCAAATCCATGTTGAATAAATGCTGTCAGTGAAAATCACAGAGACGAGAAGATGGCCACCTGGGAGGAGTAGCACAAGCAAAGATCCCCTTATGCAATGCTTTGCCCCAGCCGTGGATGGAAGGAGAGACCTAGGACAGAGGATCACAATGTTATGTCAGCACTTTGGTTTCTCATTCAAGAAAATGGGATTTTTTTTCTTACTTCTGTATTATTTCATGACTACAGAAGGATTTACTAGGCTTATTACAGAAACCTGCAAAGTAGAAATAATTTACCTAAAATGAAAAGTAACAAAAGCATTCATTATCTCTTGCTGTATAACAAATTGCCTCAAAATGTAGATGCTTAAACACACACATTTATTTTCTCATGGATTCTGTGGGTCAGGAATCCCAGCATGATTGAACTGGGGCCTCTGCTTCAGGGTTGTCTGCAAGGCTGCAATCAAATTGTCAGGTGTGGCTCTGGTCTCATCTGAAAGTTCAACTGTGGAGGATCCCATCTATGCTCACTGATGTGGCAGTTGGCAGGACTCAGTTCCCTGTGGTTTTGGGCTGAAGATCTTACTTCCTTGCTGGCTGTTGGCTGAAGCTTGCCTTCAGTTCTTTGGCAGGTGGAATGCTCCAATATGGTGGCTTGTTTCATCAAAGAATCCAAGCTAAGAAGGCAAGAGAGAGTGCAGCAAGATACAGAGCCCTAAAAAGACAAAGTCAAGGTGATTTGTAACATAATCATGGAATTTGCATCCCATTACATTTGCCTTACGCTGCTTCTTAGAAGCAAATCTCTAGGTTCAGCTTACACTCAAGGGAAAGGAGTCACATGAAGGGTAATGAGTATATGTAACCCTCACAAATACCAACAGGCATGAGTAGCATGAGTATCTTTGCGGGCTGTCTGAGGATGTGTCAAACACAAAAATGGCCCTAGTGGGATAAGTCTCCTCACATTATGCTGATAAAATTACAAGTGTATACAACTCTTTTGGAAAGCTACTTGATAATATGTGCCCAAATAGCAAATGTGAGTACTTTATCTTCCAAATATTCTAACACCAGGATTATCTTAAAGAAAGAGTGAGACATGCACAGTAAAAATTTAAGGACGGAGATTTTCATTAGGGCCTGATTTGGAGAAATTAAGCAAAGAAGCCACATAGCTGACTTCTGCTAGGTACTAAGTAAGTAAAACAATGTATTAATTTGGGGATGCTAAATTGTAATTGAAAATGAACTTTATTCACTTAATGTTATATCTTAGAGAATATTACACAGCAGAACATACAAGCCTTCCTCAGTCTTATTAAAGACCTCAGTGTTGTTAATATCTATACAGTCAAATGTTAATTTGACTGTTGTTAACAGTGTTGGGTTAAGTAATTATATAATACATATACAGTCCAGCTGTTAATTTTGACTGAATAATTTCATTACTTAAGTGTTGGGTTAAGTCATTACATAACAGCTATACATTCCAACTATTGATTTGACTGTATAGATATTACATAATGACTTAACCCAACACTTAAATAATGAAATATTTTTGTCATTCCCAGTCTTCAGCTTTTACAAACATCCTTGTAAGTTTCTGTGGAGTATAATTCTCTAATTAGGGAAAATATTGGGGCAAAGTTATGTATTTTGAGTAGTATAACTACATTGAGTGTATGATAATATCACACACATTCTTATAGAGTAGGGTAAGGGCATGCATATAATGTGTGATGGCAAGTTGAGACCGTGTTTCCTTCCCAGCTCACCCAGATTCCTGAAGGAAGACTGAAGGAAAAACAATGATCCCCTTATGCAATGCTTTGCCCCAGCTGTAGATGGAAGGTGGGACCTGGGACAGGGGATCACAATGTCATGTGAGCAACTTAGCTTCTTATTCAAGAAAATGAAAATATATTTTACTTCTATATTATTTCATGACTACAAAAGGATTAACAAAACTTACAAAGGAGAGATAATTTACCTAAAATGAAAAGTTAAAAAGCATATTTATTATCCCTTTTTGAAGGGAGGCCATGCTGGAGGACGCAAACGGAACTGAGCAGGCAAGAGTCACCCATGGAACGTGGGGGTTTCTGCACACACAAAGTGAAGGGGGTGTCTTGTTGGTGCCTAGATTTCTTTGTGAGACACGATGTCTACTGATGCACAGTGGTGCCATTAAGTGTTAAGAAAAGGCTTACAGGAGAAAGATGTAGCCTTCTAGGCAGGAATGGACAACAATGAATCATCAAGATCCCAGTGGTGCCCAAGCAGTGTGGGAGATGGTTGCTTTAGGGTTCTGGAGCCTGCATAGAAGCCAGAAAGAGTAGGTAGGTGTGGAGGACCACTTTGCGAGGTCAAGGGAATGCTGACACTGTGTAATCAGGTGGGAAGCATACTGACAATTCACACCAATCTCTCCAGGGAATCCTAGATGCCAAGGGAGCTACACAAGCCAGCCCTGAAACAAGTGAACCTGCATGCCAACCCCCACCTCCACCCCCACCCCAGTTCCACATCTACCCACCAGCTGCCTTGGCTCCTCTAACAAACAGGAGAAGACTGCAAATGCCCCTTACCTCCTCTTTTAGCCTGCTGACCAAAGCAAAAGCACAGGGAGGGCCAGGAGAGGCATACAGAGAGTAGGCCTGTCCCTCTACACTCACGTGCACTTGTGTTTGCAATCAATATTTCTGGAAGAATAAAAAAGAAACTGGCATTACAGAATGGGCAGGACTCACTGAAATAGGTGGGTGGAGAGTTATTTTTTTCTCTCCATTGTACAAAAGCTTTTCTGGTCACACTCACAGAAAGAAGTGTCCTCAGATCACTTTTGCACATGAAAGCAATCTCATTTTGATTATTAAAAAGTCATCCAAAGTATTAATGAAAACCTCAAATTCTTAACTAAGTTCAATATGTCCTTGTGTCTCTGTGCAGGCCTCACCCAGACTTAGAAGCCTTGATTGAGTAAGGGCTATGACAGGAGTACACACACACACACACACACACACACTTATATACATATACATCTATGTGCATGTGTATATGTATGTATGCATAAAGGACCATAACAGATGTATGTAGAGATACACAGATACAGATATTGATGCATGTATGTTGATTTTTGTTTTGTTTTATTTACTTTTCCATACTTCCGCCTCTCACAGGCTGCTATTTCAGGCCCCACTAGGGTTGGAAGCCGTGGAGAGGAGCCAGGAGGCAGGAAAGGTCTTGCCAGGCTGTGACCTGGCATTGAGCCGTCTAGCCTTGGCAAACATCTCTCCCTCTTTGGTGGATGTTTTGTAGGTTTCTCAGAGTCTTTTACTGAGGACCTCTACCCATATCTCTCTTGACATGAGAGAGGCCTCTATTCCCCAGACATTGCGCAACCCGCCACTGTGCTGGATCCCACTGAGGCAGAATAGGGTGTGAAGGCCAGGAACCTGAGGGAACTCTGACTTCCTACAACTCAATCAAAAGGAAAACCCCAACTTGTCATACCTAAGTAACAAAAGAACTGGAGGCTACTCCCTTTGCACCTCCCCCACCCCCATTTTCTTTTTGGAAAAAGGGGTTGCTTTCTGCAACCAATCAAACATTTGCATTGGAGAGTAACTTTGTAACTTCAGCCTCAGATTAGTTACTTTACACAACCATTTCCACAACTGACCGGTTGCAGAAAGCAATCCATCAGACTGATTGTGGGCCACTACTTCATTTACACAGGATGTATACCAAGTAAACAATGGGAAACCTTTATGGCCTATTTAAACCCCAAAAATTCTGTAAAGGGGCTCTTGAGCCCCTATGCTCAGGCCAGCTCCTACCCTGTGGAGTGTGCTTTCGTTTTCAATAAAGTTCTGCTTTTGTTGCTTCATTCTTCCCTTGCTTTGTTTGTGTGTATTGTGCAATTCCTTGTTCAAAACGCCAAGAATGTGGACACCTTCCACTGGTAACACCACCACCCCTAACTCCTCCACCAGACAGTCTCCCTGCACGTAGCTCTTCCAAGGGACTCCAGCTTCTCCACCTCATGAGTCCACGGGTCCTTGGAAAGGTCTCTCATCTGTGTCCCAGCAGGTGGGAGAGCAGTTTGCTCCCTGGACAGCCCTGGCTTTCTCGCTCCTCCTGCTTCAGGCACAAACAGGCATGTTCCAGACTATAGTCCCCTCTGTCCTTCAAACTTCAGGGAATGCAAATAAAGCTCTTCGAGTAGCCCTGAAGCCAAAGCCTCTCACTCAAGGTGAGAGACAATCACTTCTTTGCCTCTTGGGACAAGCAGGGAGGTTGATATTGACAACAGTCTGACAGCTCTCTTCAACTCCCAGCTTGCCCAGCTCAACTCTTCCAGGCCAGAGGTTGGTGTTGGTGTGTCTTGGCAGAATCAGTTTCACAATCTATTTGCATGCCTTGCACGGGAGAGTTCACATCTGGCTTTAGGCGGGAGGCACTCTGCTGCTATGGTACTGCTCTCAGCTTAGGGCCTGTGCTAAAATGGACAAAACCCCTATTTTAGCATCCTATTCACCATTAATACCTTATTCACAATTAAATTACTTTCAAGGAGGACTGGGGGTCTAGACTGAGAGTGAAATATAGTTTACACTGTATTATGTGCTATTTGATGTTTTTAAATCCATGGACTACTTATCTTTCAATAAAACAAAGAAAAATTAGTTTCATAAAGAATCAACTTTATTTAACAAGGGAAAATGCTTTGGATACAACTGTACTTTTTAAACTGTATTTTAAAATGGAAAAATTTTGAAAAGTTAAATGTAAACAAATTTTAATATACATACAACTGTATTTGCTAGGTAAAAACAAATACATAAAATACTAGAAAGAAACGGTCTATGATGTTCAGGTTATGATTTTTTAACCCACTATTTTGTGGAGACAGGTTTCATAATGTAGATAGTTTATTTTCTCATGTTTTTACTTATAGAAATTTCTAAATTTTATTTAATATAATTTTATTTTCTTATAACTAGAAAATTCAGGTTACAAAATATCCATAGTCTGAAATAGATCCCAGTCTACTATTATAACTCAAGGGACAAATCAGAATCTTTAGGGTAGAGTCAGTCACCCAAGATGAACTTCATTCTGAAATGATTATGTGTGACACGATGGTGCCATCTCTCACTGGGCCTGGAGGCAGATGTCTGCTCCTCTCTGCCCTGCCAGAGCGTTGGTGAATCTATCTATCTTATCTAGCTTTGGGGAATCTATCTAAATCCCCTTGGGTCCTGCATGGCTGCTCTAGGCACAAATCATGAATAAAGTAACATCTCATTCAGTGCCGACCCTTTCAGTCCGGGAACTTGGTCACATGATGAAAAGCAGGGCTTTGGTAAAATTCCATCTAAACTGTGCTTGCAAAACCATTGAGTAGGAAAAATTATACCAAACCTGGTCTGGGAAGGACATTTTTTAATTGTTACATAATATTTGCATGTATTGATGGGGCATATATGATATTTTGTTACATGCATAGAATGTGTGATGATTAAGTTGGTGTATCATCTTGAGTGTTTATCATTTCTATGTGTTGGGAACTTTTCAAGTCCTCTCTTCTAGCTACTTTGAAATATACAATATGGGGCCGGGCGCGGTGGGTCACGCTTGTAATCCCAGCACTTTGGGAGACCGAGGCGGGCGGATCGCGAGGTCAGGAGATCGAGACCACGGTGAAACCCCGTCTCTACTAAAAAATACCAAAAAAAATTAGCCGGACGTGGTGGCGGGCGCCTGTAGTCCCAGCTACTCGGAGAGGCTGAGGCAGGAGAATGGCGTGTACCCGGGAGGCGGAGCTTGCAGTGAGCCGCGATTGCGCCACTGCACTCCAGCCTGGGCGACACAGCGAGACTCCGTTTAAAAAAAAAAAAGAAATATACAATGTCATGTTAACGATCATCACACCCTACTGTGCTATCTATCATTCGAACTAATTCCTTCCATCTAACTATGTGTGTACCCACTAGCCAGCCTTTCTTCCTCTCCCTCCCCAACCCAAACTTCCTTCCCAGCCTCTGGTATCTACTATTCTATTCTTTACCTCTGTGAGGCCCAATTTTTTAGTTCCCATATCTGAGTGAGAACGGGTGATATTTGTCTTTCTGTGCCTGGCTTCTTTTACTTAACATAATACGCTATAGTTCTATCCATGTTGCTGCAAATGACATTTCATTCTTCTTTATGGCCAGAAAATATTCCAGTGTGCGTGTGTGTGTGTGTGTGTGTGTGCATATATGTGCACACACACACACATACACTGTGAAGATGTGATTATATATATATGCACACATATACATATATATATTTCACATTTTTCTTTATCTACCATCTGTTGTAGATATTATTATACAAATTATTACAGCTCCCAGGAAGCCCTTGGACCCATCTGTTGGTGGACGTGTAGGTTGATTCCATATCTTTGCTATTGTGAACAGTGCTACAATAAATATGGGAGTGCAGGTATTCCTTTGATATACTGATTTACTTTCTGGGAAAGAATGTTTTTATATAAAGTTATTTGTATCTTTCTTCTGGAAGAAATTAGAATTTCTGACAAAATTGTTGAGTAATTTTCTAATAAACTTTCATAGGACTAAGAATTTTCTACTCTTGAAGCAAATTCATTGAAATAAAAATATAAAGCTTATAACTGACTTGTTTAGAAACTATTTTTAACAAGCTTTAACCTTTCTGTAAGGGTCCCTCTGAATTGTGTCTATGAAATGTGCTTTTAATTCAGAGGGGAATGGGTGTACCCATTTGCTCTACCAAGAGAACCAAACTCCACTTTGGTTGAGAAACACAATCAGTAATTTAGTAACCGAGGAATAAAAACCACAGAGAGAAAAGAGAAGAAAACAAGAGGAAATGTTAGGAAAGGGAAAGGGAAGGAGCAAATTATTACAGCTCCCAGGAAGCCATTGGACCCACTTGTTTGCAGAGGTTCATAAACCTTACTGAGGGCACAGGATGGTGGGAATGCAGTGAGGAAGGAGATGTGAGAAATCAGAGAAGTGCCCAGAGTCACATCTCACAGGGCTCTAGTGACCTGGAAGGACCTGGGCGTTTACTCAGCTCCTGGGTGGAGAAGAAACTGCAGAGGGGCAAGTGTGGAAACAGGGAGACCACCTAGAAGACTGAGGCTCAGGGAAGCAATCCCAGGGAGGGGGGACAGTGACTGGACCATGGCATTAGAGGCAGGGAGATGGGGCAGCCTTGTGCTGGATTTTGAAGGGAAAGACACCAGCCCAAATAATGAAAAATCAGAAGCAACATGGGCAAGCACAGTTGAAGGCAGACGCTTTACTTCTGGAATTTCAAGGTCACTTTGTTGTGACAGCAGTCAACTCTTCCAGTGAACTAGATTGTGCTTTATCGTAACAACCTTGTAAAATACTGTACTTCTTCTTTGCTTTGTTTGGTTTTACATGTGGGTTCTGTTTTTACATAAAACCAAATGTGGAACTTATTTCAAGAATTCTTTAGTCACTAGCCCTGGTATAATGTTCTTTTCTTTCTTAGTAAGTTTTCAAATCATGTTTTTGTTTGTTTGTTTGTTTGAGACGAAATCTCGCTCTGTCACCCAGGCTGGAGTACAGTTGCATGATCTGGGCTCATAACAATGTCTGCCTCCCGGTTTCAAGCGATTCTCCTGCCTCAGCCTCCACAGTAGCTGGGATTACAGGTACGCGCCACCACGTTCCGCTAATTTTTGTGTTTTTAGTAAAGACGGAGTTTCACTATGTTGGCTAGGCTGGTCTCGAACTCCTGACCTCGTGATCCGCCCACCTCAGCCTCCCAAAGTCCTGGGATTACAGGCATGAGCCACCACGCCTGGCCTTCAAATTACTTTTTAGAGCAATAATAGCAATAGTAACAATAACCACTAACAAAATTGTGGACCAAGTGCTCTTCTAAGCAGTGCCAGTCACCAGGAGGCAGGTACCACTGTCACTCTCATCTTACAAAGAGGAATAGGGCAGAGAGAGTTGAAGAACTCATATAGGTGGGTCCCAGATCTGTGAATGGAGGTCTAGGGATCAAAGCCAATCCTCTAAGCTCCGGGTCCTATGCTCTTGACCACCAGGCCCTGCTACTTCCCAGCAGAAGCCTGCCTATGTTTGTATCCTTGCAATTTTGAAAGAGGGCAAATTATAAATTCAAAAAGTATAAGCAAGTTCTAATTTAAACACGATAAGGGAAAGCTTGATAGACACAACTACAATGTAAATTTCAGTCTTCAATCTGTTTCTGAAAATATTTCTTTTTCAAATGCCACTTTCATTTTATTGCTGTTTATCCTCATCACATTCAAAATTTAAAGGCTAGCATACCCAGGGCCTTTTCTGATCTGAGAGTAGCCACCAGAATCTGCTTGAACACCATTAACAGCTTCTGTGGGCTTAGCCCTTTGGAAGGTAATGAGGATTATTACCTCCATTTTGGGGTCAGGGCCTAAGAAAGACATTGTAGTTCCATATTTATGGTGTTGTTACCTAGAGCTTAAAATTCACACCTTTGCACCCAGGAGCCTAGTCCCCTACCAGAAAGCCGGGCCTCATATGGACAAGGCAGACGGCTGATGGCAGGATTTCGGACACCAGTATGATCGTTTAGGGCAATACATTTGCTCTAAGGCCAGCTGTTACCCATACATGGTACTGTGGGGTTAAAATCAAATGAAAACAAACAAAACTAGAAAGAATAACCATGGATGTGGAGTGAAACAGACCTATATTTGCATCCTGGATTTAATACTTAATACCTGGGTCACTTTGCAAACTACCCTTTCTGGGCCTGCCTATAAAATGAAGATAAGAACAATCCCTGCCTCTTACATTTGTTGGCAGGTGTGCTTGAAGGTCTGTTGTCAACTCAGTTCTTCCAGCTCTTTCTTCCAAGGCCAGAAACTGTGTCCCAGAATAATCTTCCCTGTGTAGTCCCATATCCCCATTCAATGAGCAATGCACACAACAGCCAGAGGCCCTGACAGACTCTGGGACCAACCTTATTAATGGCAGGCCTGAGAAAACACCCAGAAATGATATCTATTATTTATAGAGTAATTACATAGTACCTGCCATTGTTATGAGAGTTTTTTACATCTATTATTTAATTATAATAACGGTCCAATGCAGCGGATACTGTTAGCCCTATTTTTCAGATAAAGAAAGTGAAGCATAGACACATGTCCAAGGCCACACTGTTACTAAGTGGTAGAGCGAGTCTTTGAATCTTGACAGTCTGTTCTGGATCTTGACTTTGTACTGCTGTCTCTCTGAATATTGGATTTACTTTCCAGTGAAGCAAAAAGACATATAAACAGTTGATTCAAAAGCAAGGTGGTAGGCCCAGAGATGGAGGCATGAAGATGTTAACGCAGGGAGTCGGAGGAAGGACATCTTCCTTAACTTGGTGGGTAAGAAAAGACTTTCTGCAGGAGCCGAGGGATTACATCAGGAGTTCCTAAGCATTAGTGCACATGCGAATCACTTGAGGTATACATAAAATCATGCCACTCTCCGCCTACGCCTCCCGATGACCTCCCATTGCAAGCAGCATACAAACCCAACTAGTCCTTCCAGATCCAGCCTTCCCTGTCTTTTCTGATCCCATCATCTTCGACTTCTCTCTTGTCCGCTAGCCGGCTGTCTCTCCAGCCTTCGCTGTGCCTTGGACCTGCCAACCTCATTCCAGTCTTGGGTCCTTTGCACTTACTGTTCTTCTTGTTTGGAGTGCTCACCCCTCCTAATCACCACCTTCTCCCTGTCCTCCACAGCTAAACCCTCTTCAGACCAGCCTCCCGTTCCCTCTAGCTGACATAGCTCCGTTCCAAGCCACTCTTTATCACAGTGCCCTATTTATCACCTTCAAAGGCCTCGTTAGTACCTGAAATTATCCTTCCATCATTTCTGCATCTATCTCTCTGTCTGTTTGTCTGTCACTTGTCTCTCCCCTCTAGACTGTAAGCTGCTGGGGGCAAGGCTGTGTCTGTGCATGCCATATCCCAGAGTCAACTTCGGTCCCTCTGTCAGTATGGGGTAGATTGCCTGGGAGCTTCCGAAGGACGATTTCCAACTGCTCAAGAAAAACTTCCTGGAGGAAGGAAGACTGGTGTCGGGACTAAGTGATATAAATTTCGGAAAGAGGAAGAAGATTTATATGGCAGTGGGGGATTGGCCCTCTTTTTCCTCTAAGGCAGCAATTCAAATTTAAAAATAAAATAAAGGACGGACATCACCGTGAGGTGCTCTGAAGTGCTAGAATGGAGGAGTATCAGACAAGGAGCCCAGAAACCTGTGTTATTGCCCCACCTCTTCAACTAATTTATTGAAAGACTTTGGGTAACCTCTGTCCCCTCTGGACTGCAGTTTGCCCATCTGAGAAATGAATGGTTGGGATCGTATTGGTCTCTAAACCACCCTTCAGCGCTTAGATTCCAGAAGAATACATTTTCAGCATCCTTGCCCAATCACTGCCTCCAGCCAGGGACACACACTCAGCTCTGTCACCATGGAACAGATGTGTCAGTGGCAGCAGGAATTGTTTAATCTGAGCCTCCACCTGGTCCCTCCAGTATGCTCTAGGCTTCCTCGCCCTAGAATATGGTTATTAAATCCGAGTGACCACCAGGTGGCGCCATTCCCCAAGGCACTGTGCATCCTCCAGAAGGTCGTTTGAATGCCCTTGGAGCTTGACACGCGAATAACCCAGCCTGGTGTTTAGTAAATATGTTGGGGTGCTGGCTCTCAGGGGATGAGAAGGCATTGCTGCATAACTAGATATAGAGAAAACTTCAACGTGGGAAAAGCTGAGAAGAGCAGCCTCCTCCCCGAGTTTATACAACCAGACCTGAGGGGGTGGAAGGGGTGGGGACTGCGTTTCTCCGTGGGTGCTCATTCCTGTGGTCCCCATGTCCCCACCCGGGCCCCTTGACCCCACCGTCACCTCGTGAAGTTTCCTTCCACAGCTGTGAACTCGAGGCCACGAGGATTTTGCAATCTTCATTTTTGGAGAAAACACAAGGCAGTTGTTGCTCTGACCCAGGGCCTCTGGCCTGCGGGCCCTGCAGCTGTCTCTACAAGAGGCACACGCAGGCAGGGGCTGGAGAGAGGAATGAGCCGGGACCATCGCACTTGAGATTTGTTCACGCTCTCTGACAAATTCAACAAACATCCACTTAACCCTTCATCTGTGCCAGGCATCCTGTGCCTCAGGCAGAGCTGATGCCGCCTTCGGGAATTCCCTGACCAGCAGGCAGACAGATAGGTCCATAAAAAGGGGTGACAGGGCTCTACAGGTGACAGGACAGTCTAAGGAGGGTCCACCGAGGCTAGAGCGGCTCAGCCTAATTCCCACAGAGACTCGGGCCGGTCAGGAAAGACTCATATAACAACTGACACATGAGCCAAGCATTGCAGGAGGACACTAGGAGGATGAGGGCTCTATCCATGTAGGAGGGCAGTGGGAAAAGGCATGGCCATGAGAGAGTCAGGATTTGGAGGGCTGAACATGTATTGGGGTAGCTGGGACTTAGATTTTAAAAGAAGAGTTAGATACAACAGAGGCAGGGAGGAGCCGGGGAGGTAGGAAGCACATAGACCCAGTGTATGGAGTGGTCCGTAGCTCTGCATTATTCCAGAGCAATGATAGTTATCTGGTCATCATGGGGCTTTCAGCTGGAGAAGGAAGGGATCAAACAGCTTAGGAGAGTGGCATGGCTGCGCCCTGATGCAAAGATGGGTTGGGAGGCTGCATGGGATCAGACCAGAGCCAGACTCACAGGTAGGAGCTTTGCCGGAAGTCGATGCAGCCTGACTTAGGGCCGTGGCCACAGGATAGAAAGGAGGCAGCAAACAAGGATCTCCGCCTGGCAGCAATATCAACAGAGGAAAAATAAGCCCCATTGATGGTGACAATTATTTTTTTCATAAATCCACAGGTGAGAAATCCTCAAGATGTAATTTATGTGTAAATCAGTTTATATTTTCACTGGCTAACAGTGGAGGATATTTGAAGATCTTGTCTTCCTCTTTCTTTGTTCAATGATTTTTTTCTGATGAAATTGTTTGAAAATCCCGTGTCTAATATGACTCGGGATTGTCCCAACTTCAGCTGTTTGCATAGTGTCATTTCCTATTTCTCAGGAGTAGCTGGCTTCAACGAAGCATCCAAAACAAACAGATGAGATGAAGCCAGAATCAAAAGGCAGAAAAAAATGTGATTATGAAGCAGCGTGGGTCGTGGGACCAGTTTCTCTTCACAGTTGTTTTTACTTACTGTTTGCATCAATTCTCCAAGCGGTGTAGATCGCCCCCTCTCCCCACCCACACTCACTCTAACCAGAGACACAGCTCGGACTCAGGGAGACAAGCCAGCCGCTGGACACTTAAGAAGGGCTCCTTCCAAGTCCCATTGCTCTGCATCTGCTGGATCCATCTGGGCCCTGAACTCTTTACAAGACCATTGCACAGGCCACAGTGGCTCCTCCAACTAGCAGAGTTCTCCCAGGAGACAAGGCAGTTCCTATCTGAAGAACAGGATTGCAATGCCCACCTCTCTCTGCAGCTCCATCACATGTGGCCATGTCCACAGCTCAAGAAAGGACAAAGGGCTGAGCCTGGCCCTGAACACAGGGCTCTGTTCTTGGTAGGATGTAGGATCCCAGGGCTGTCTGTGGACAAAATGCTACTGAGAAAAGTTCCCCAAAATGACATGACAGGAACAGGAGATTATATTCTTTGAAAGTCCTGATTAAGGAGCTAGTTTGAACCCTGTGAGGATCTCTGTGATGACCTGGAAGTGAAGACTATTGGCTGATAGTCCCAAATATATTGCCAACCAGCGATGCAAATGACAACCAGTGACTTAAATTATCTTAGCCTCAGGACTTTTATTCCTACTCTCCACCACTAAAAATGAAGGGGGTTAACAGGATGGTCTTGAAGTTCCTTCCAGCTACAGTAGGATTCTCTGATTCCATCGAGAGTATTTTTACCAGTAGGGTCAGTATGGTTGTTGGGGTGAGGACAGAAGATTCAAATTAGAAAACAATCAGTCCCTGCCCTCAAGGCATCCACAGCCCAGGAGGGAAAGTGTGCAGACAGACAGCAGTTGCACCACAGAAGCGATGGCCTGCAGGCCCCACTTTGAAGGATGAGAGGGTTTCTGGCTGACTCCAGGCAAGACAAAGCAGGCAGAGGAAACAGTGGGTGCAATGACAGGGACAGGGGAAGAGTCTACTGTCTGAAAACTGTGAGATTCTTCACTCAGAGCATGAGGATGAAAGAGGAGGTGAGGTGGCAATCACACCTGAAATTTTAGGCAGAGTCAGGATCCTGGAGGACCTTGACTGTCATACTAACAAGTTTAGCACCAACACTCGGTCTTACCAAAAAGGAGCTCTACTTCCATCTGCATATGGCCTTGTCTCCTGTTGTTTGTAAGAACACTTGGCAGTGGATTTAGGGCCCACCCTAATCCAGGATGATCTCATCTTGAGATCTTTAACATAATCACAATGGCAATGACCTTTTTTCTAAATAAAGTCTCATGTGCAGGTTCAGATGTACATCTTTTATGGGGAGCACCATTTGCAGTGGTTAATAATGAGTGTCAACTTGATTGGTTTGAAGGACACAAAGTATTGGTCCTGGGTGTATCTGTGAGGGTGTCGCCAAAGGATATTAACATTTGAGTCAGTGGGCTGGGAAAGGCAGATCCACACTTAATCTGGGTGGGCATAATCTAATCAACTGCCAGCATGGATAGAATACAAGAAGGCAGAAATATATGAAAAGAGAAACTAACCTAGCTTCCCAGCCTACGTCTTTCTCTTGTGCTGGCTGTTTCCGGCCCTTGAACATCAGACTCCAAGTTCTTCAGTTTTTGGAACTCATACTGGCTCTCCTTGCTCTTCAACCTGCAGATGATGGTCTTTTGTGGGACCTTGTGATCGTGTGAGTTAATACTTAATCAACTCATATATATATATGTTTTATATATATATGAGTTTTTTTATATATATGAGATATATATATATATATATATATATATTCCATTAGATTAGTCCTATCCCTCTAGAGAACCCTGACTAATACAGATTTTGTACCAGGAGTGGTTCTAGAGGAACAGAGTATTAAGGATAGAGTTCTTTCATTGGCTTTGGGGTTTCTGGAGTTGGCTGCTTAATGTGATTGACCCCAAAATGGTAAGAACTCTACTTCTAATAGTATGGAGAACACTGATAGTCCTTGGCTTGAACTGTTTAAAGAGTTATGCAAAATAAATGCATTTGACACTCCTGATTCATCGCTCATGAGAGACAAGGAGTTTAGTCACTCTGCACATAATACTTTTGACCATATGTGGAGAACCAAGGAACAAAATGAAGCTGGTTAGTTGCTCCTAAGTTCAGTGGACAAAGTGATGAAAGAAAATGAGGAATTCAGGGATTCTGTCTCCCGGCTTCAGAAGCAAATACTGAGCCTCTAATCTGCAAAGATTGCTCTGAGTGAGAGTCTTATCTCCTATAGAGTAAGAGCTGAAATTGTGGGAAAACAGACACAAGCTCTAATCATGTGAGTGGCTGACCTGCAACAAAAGGTGCATGCTCAGCCTCCCCAGGTGTCTACTGTTAAACTGAGGGCATTGATTGGAAAAGAATGGGACCCTGAAAGTTGGAATGGGGATGTGTGGGAGGACCCTGATGAAGCTGGGGACACTGAGTTTGTAAATTCTGATGAACCCTTTTTGCCGGAAGGAACAGCTTCCCCATCCCCAGTAGTGGCAACATCCCCTCCCCTACCCATTAACCTTTCCACCTTTGTCTGAGGAGGTAAAGCCTGTGCTGCCTAAGGCAATAGTGATGGCCTCCCCTGAGGCAGTTGCCAGGTAAGATAATGTTGACTCTCCTCAGGAGCCACCCCCAACACCCCTGTTTGCTTCTAGACCTATAACTAGACTAAAGTCCTGGTAGGCCCTTTGAGGTGAGGTTGAGAGTGTGACCCATGAGGAAGTGCACTACAGTTGAAAAGAATTGCTTGAGTTTTCTAATTTATAGAAATAAAAATCAGGAGAACAAACATGGGAATGGATATTAAGGGTGTGGGATAATAGTGGAAGGATTATAGAGTTGGATCAGGCTGAATTTATTGATTTGGGCCCATTAAGAAGGGACTCTGCCTTTAATGTTACATCTCAGGGAGTTAAAAAAGGTTCTGATAGTTTATTTGCTTGTTTAACTGAAATATGGATTAAAAGATGGCCCACTGTGAGTGAGATGGAAATCCCTGATCTCCGTTGGTTTAATGTAGAGGAAGGGATACAAAGGCTGAGGGAAATTGAGATGGTGGAGTGGATTAGTCACTTTAGACCTACTCATCCGAGCTGGGAGGGTCCAGAAGATATATCCTTGACCAATGCCTTGTGAAATATAATTTGTGAGGGCAGCACCTGCATCTTTGAAGAGCCCTGTAATTGCTCTTCTGTGTATGTGAGATCTAACAGTGGGAAGCACAGTCACTCAACTAAAAAAATTAAATACAGTGAGAATAATTGGATCCTGAGATTGCAAGGGCCAAGTGGCAGCACTCAACCACCAAAGGCAAAGGTGGGCATAACTACTGTAATGATCACCAGAGGCAAAGTGACAATCAGAATAGTCCAACTTGTGTAAAGCTCTGGCATTGGCTAATTAATCAGGGTGCTCGTAGAAGTGAAATTGAGAAGATGCCTACTGCATTCCCACTTAATTTATACTAGGTCAAATGGACAAAGAATAATTTGAATTATAAAAACAGAGAATCATGGCCTCTCAATCAATTGCCAGACTTGAGCAAGTTAACAGACCCAGAACCCTTGAATGCAGGGGAGGCTGGGCCCCTTTAAGGAAGGACCCCACTACATTACTGACAATTTATGCAGTAAATCTTTCTCTCATCCTTCCCCAAGAAGACCTCCAGCCTTTTATCAGGATAACTGTGCAATGGGGAGAGGGAAATAATCAGATATTTTGGGAACTACTGGACACTGGCTCTAAGCTGATGTTGATTCCCAGGGACCCAAAATGCTCTTGTGGTCCTCCAGTAAAAGTAGGAGCTTATGGAGGTTAGGTAATTAATGGAGTTTTAGCTCATATCTGACTTACAGTGGGTCCAGCAGGTCCCCGGACTCATCCTGTGGTCATTTCCCCAGTGCCAGCATGCATAATTGGCATGGACACACTTAGAAACTGGCAGAACCGTGACATTGGCTACCTGACTGGTGAGGTGAGGGCTATTACAGCGGGAAAGGCCAAATGGAAGCCATTAGAGCTGCCCCTATCTAGAAAGATGGTAAATCAAAAACAATATCTCATCCCTGGAGGAATTGTGGAGATTAGTCCCACTGTCAAGGACTTGAAAGACACGGGTAGTGATTCCCACCACATCGCCGTTCAACTCTCCCATTTGGTCTGTGCAGAAGACAGATGGATCTTGGACAATTACGGTGGATTATCATAAGCTTAACCAAGTGGTGACTCCAATTGCAGCTCCTGTACCAGATGTGGTTTCATTGCTTGAGCAAATGAACACACCTCCTAGTACCTGGTATGCAGCCATTGACTTGGAAAATGCGTTTTTCTCCATTTCTGTCCATAAGGCCCACCAGAAGCAATTTGCCTTCAGTTGGCAAAGCCAGAAATAGACCTTTACTGTCCTACCTCAGGGGTATATCAACTCTCCGGCTTTTTGTCATAATCTTATTCAGAGAGCCCTGGATCGCTTTTCGCTTCCACAAGATATCACACTGGTCCCTTACACTGATGACATTATGCTGATTGGATCCAGTGAGCAAGAAGTAGCAAACACACTGGACTTAATGGTGTATGCCAGAGGATGTGAAATAAATCTGACTAAAATTCAAGGACCTTCTACCTCAGTAAAACTTCCAGGGGCCCATTGGTGTGGAGCCTGTCAATATTCCTTCTAAGGTGAAGGATAAGTTGCTGCATTTGGCCCCTCCTACAATCAAGAAAGAGGCACAATGCCTAGTCAGCCTATTTGGATTTTGGAGGCAACATATTCCTCACTTGGGTGTGTTACTCTGGCCCATTTAACAAGTGACATGAAAGGCTGTCAGTTTTGAGTGAGGGACAAAACAGGAGATGGCTCTGTAACAGTCCAGGCTGCTGTGCAAGCTGCTCTGCCACTTGGGCCATATGACCCAATAGATTCAATGGTGCTTGAGGTGTCAGTGTCAGATAAGGATGCTGTTTGGAGCTTTTGGCAGGCCCTCATAAGTGAATCACAGTAGAGGCCTCCAGGATTTTGAAGCAAGGCCCTGCCATCTTCTGCAGATACTACTTTCCTCTTGAGATACAGCTCTGGGCCTGTTACTGGGCTTTGGTGGAAACTGAATGTTGAACTATGGGTCATCAAGTCACCATGTGACCTGAACTGCCTATTATGAACTGAGTGCTTTCTGACCCATTGAGCCATAAAGTGGGTCACGCATAGCAGCATTCCATCATCAAATGGAAGTGATATATAGGTGACTGGGCTCGAGCAGGTCCTGAAGGCTCAAGTGAGTTACATGAGAAAGTGGCTCAAATGCCCATGGTCTCCACTCCTGCCACCCTGCCTTATCACCCCCAGCCTGCACCTATGGCCTCATGGGGTGTTCCCTATGATCAGTTGACAGAAGAAGAGAAGATTAGGGTGTGGTTCACAGATGGTTCTGCATGATATGGAGGCACCACCCAAAAGTGGACAGCTGCAGCACTACAACCCCTTTCTAGGACATCCCTGAAGGACAGTGGTGAAGGGAAATCTTCCAGGTGGGCAGAACTTCAAGCAGTGTACCTGGTTGTGCACTTTGCATGGAAGGAGAAATGGCCAGATGTGTGATTATATACTGATTCACGGGCTGTAGCCAATGGTTTGTCTGGATAGTCAGGTCTTGAAAGAAGCGTGATTGAAAAATTGATGACAAAGAAATTTGGGAAAGAAGTATGTGAATGGACCTCTGTAAGTGATTGAAAACTGAACATATTTATATCCCATGTGAGTGCTCACCAATGAGTGACCTCAGCAGAGGAAGACTTTTATAATCAAGTGGATAGGATGAGCTGTTCTGTGGACACCACTCAGCCTCTTTCTCCAGCCACCCCTGTCATCACCCAATGGGCTCATGAACAAAGTGGCCATGCTGGCAGGGATGGAGGTTATGCATGGGCTCAGCCACATTGACTTCCACTCGTTAAGGCTGACCTGGCTACGGCCACTGCAGAGTGCCCAAGTTGCCAGCAGCAGACACCAACCTTGAGTACTGGATATGGCACCTGGTGGCAGGTTGATTATATTGGACCTCTTCCATCATGGAAAGGACAGAGGTTTGTCCTCACTGGAATAGACACTTACTCCAGATATGGGTTTACCTATCCTGCACACAATGCTTCTACCAAGACTACCATCCATGGACTCAGGAATGCCTTATCCACCGCCATGGCATTACATACACCATTGCCTGTGACCAAAGTGCTCACTTTACAGCTAAAGAAGTGTGGAAGTGGGTTTATACTCATGGAATTCACTGGTCTTACCATGTGCCCCATATCCTGAAGCAGCTGGATTGATAGAACGGTGGAATGGCCTTTTGAAGTCACAATTTCAATGCCAACTAGGTGACAATACTTTGCAGGGCTGAGGCAAAGTTCTCCAGAAGGCTGTGTAATGCGCTGAATGAGCATCCAATATATGGTACTGTTTCTCCCATAGCCAGGATTTCCAGGAATCAAGGAGTGGAAGTGGAAGTAGCATCCCTCACCCTCACCCCTGGCAATCCACTAGTAAAATTTTTCCTTCCTGTTCCTGCAACATTGCATTCTGCTGGCCTAGAGGTATTAGTTCCAGAGGGAGGAGCACTGCCACCAGGAGACACAACAGTTCCATTAAACTGGAAGTTAAGATTGCCACCTGGACAATTTGGGTTCCCCCAACCTTTAAGTCAACAGGCTAAGAAGGGAGTTATAATGTTGGCTGGGGTGATTAACCTGAACTATCAAGATGAAATCAGTCTACTACACCACAGAGGAGGTAAGCAAGAGTATGTGTGGAATACAGGAGATCCATTAGGGCATCTCTTAGTATTACCATGCCCTTTGATTAAGGTCAACGGGAAACTACAACAGCCCAATCCAGGCAGGACTACAAATGACCCAGACCCTTCAGGAATGAATGTTTGGGTCAGCCCACCAGGAAAAAAACCATGACCTGCAGAGGTGCTTTCTGAGTGCAAAGGAATACAGAATGGGTAGTAAAAGAAGGCGGTCATCAATACCAGCTATGATCACGTGACTAGCTACAGAAAGAACAACTGTAATTGTCATGAGTATTTCCTCCTTTTTTGTTAAAAACATGTTTGTGAATGTATACACTTGTACTAAGAAAATATCTTCATTTTATTTTCTTTCTCTTTTATTATGTGACATAAGATTTATTGACTTCACAACAGCATTGAAGTATTGTTAACTTTATGTAATGGTATTTGGGTTGGGGATTGGTGCATTTCCAGTTGTACAAAGGACAGTTGTATTATGTTAGGCATAATTATGACCCATTACTGTCTTTATTTGAAGATTATGTATGATTTCAGGAGATGTGTATGAGTTCAAGTTGACAAGGGGTGGACTTGTGATGATTAATACTGTCAACTTAATTGGATTGAAGGATACAAAGTATTGATCCTGGGTGTGTCTATGACGTGTTACCAAAGGAGATTAACATTTGGGTCAGTGGACTGGGAAAGGCAGATGAACCCTTCATCTGGTTGGGCACAATCTAATCAGTTGTCAGCATGGCTAGAATATAAGCTGGCAGAAAAACGTGAAGACAGAGACTGGCCTAGCCTCCCAGCCTACATCTTTCTCCAGTGCTGGATGCTTCCTGCCCTTGAACATTGGACTCCAAGTTCTTCAATTTTGGAATTTGGACTGGCTCTTCTTGCTCTTTAGCGTGCAGATAGCCTATTGTGGGACCTTGTGATCATGTGAGTTAATACTTAATAAACTGTCCTTTATATATATGAATGTATTAGTTCTGTCCCTCTAGAGAACCATGACTAATACACCATTCAATTCACTACACCCACCAAGGTTGAAAACACAGAAGGAGAAAGATGTCCTAGGTAAACCACAATGAGTTCCATTTTTAGTCTACTGAGATTGATGTGTTTGTGAGATTTCTGAGTAGAAATATCCAGTAGGTGATTAGATGTAGTAATCTAAAGCCGTGTGTGAGCCATCAATGCTGGGAAATCTAAAATCTTCTGTAAGGGGGTGGAGGAAGTGCCTCATGGGGTGGAGGACATGCCCCCAAACACATCTTGGGACAAAGTGAAGAAGATCAGGGACACAAAATTTAGGTACAAAAAGAGAATTAGTTCCTAAAAAAAAAAGCCTCAAAAGAAAGGGCCCAAGTGTCTTGAGACTAACCTGGGGAGTAACACAAAAGAAGACAGGGGTCAAGGACGAAGGGATTGCATGCAGTGATGAAAGCCATAGTGCAGCCAGCAGGTCCTGAGCAGTGGCTGCAGCGTTTAGCTTCATTGAGATGTTTGGGGCCTTAGTGAACGCAGTTTCAGGTTAGTTGTGGGTGAAACCCAGATGGCATAGACATAGGAGAAAGAGAGCTGGGGCTGTACTCAGACTGGATAAAGAATGGAAGTGACTTGAGCTACAAGGGATGCTCCAGGAAAAGGAAAGATTCAAAGGCAAGCCAAAGGGAGCAGGATCAATGGGCGAGGCTTCGAGAAAGTGCAAGAGAGAGGGAATGGAATCTTAGGCAGAGGTTTTAGACTGACAGCACAGAGAGAACAAGGTTTTTTTTGTTTTGTTTTTGTTTTTGTTTTTGTTTGGCTGTAGGGAGGGAATTTTCAAAGGATGGGAATGGATGTCAGAAGCTCGTAGGTGTGAAAGCAGGAAGTAGAGAAAGATATCTGCTGCCACTTACTTTCTCTGTAAGTAGAAGATAAGGTTATCTGCAGGGAAGGAGTGGGAAGTGGTGGGTGGGAACTTTGAGAATTGTCAAGAAGGTTTTAAATAGCTACTATGGGTAAGAAAGTTGACTCCAGAAACAGAAGGATTGCTCGACAGCTTCCAGTTGAGACCATGAATGTTCTCAGGCAGCAATCTGCAGAGTGGTATGAATTTCCCCAGAGGTCCCTGTGAGTCTCAGAGACAGTTGCATCAATGCAGAGTCCAGGCTGAGGAAAATGCAACAAAAAAATTAACAAGAGAAAAACTTAAGGACATGACAGAGATGTTTGAATGGATGGACCCTGAAGCCCAGGTTGATAAAGGAAAAAGAAGGAAAGAAGGAGGGAGGGAGGGAAGGAGGGAGGGAGGGAGGGAGGGAAAAAGGAAGGAAGGAAAAAAAGAAGGAAGAAAGGAAGGAAGGAGGGAGGGAGGGAGGGGAAGGGCGGGGCAGGAGGGAGGGAGGGACGGCAGAATGGGTTTCATAAGAGTAGCAGGGTCAAAGCACAGTTTTGCTGCCCCCAAAGATGAGGGGTGGAGGAAGAAATGAGACGTCTGAAATGCAGAAGGCTGTGGGCTAAGAGTTATGCGTTTGAATTGAGAATTTGAAGGACAGAAGCTCCAACTAATGGCAATATCCAAGTGAGACTAACTGTGACCCTGAGGGGCAGGGAGGATGCTGTCTTAGTTGGTTTCCCTAGAAGCATAGCCTGAGACCAGGACTCCTAGGAAAGTGATTTTTGAGGGAGTGCTCTCTGGGTAGTGAATCAAGCAGGATGGGGCTTTGCCTGGACCCAAGCTTCAGTTCCAGAGCCCAAATTGTGCCATAGCTCCAGGATCCCTCAGTGTTGGGTTAAAGAACGGGCACTGTTCTTGGCCTCAAAACAGTAGGGTACATTGGCTTGGCTTGTGCTATTTAAAACCAATGAGGTGGCTTTGAATAAATTCTTTACCCTCTCTGGATACCATGTTCCTCATTTATATGGTGAGGGATACTGCGACCAACCTTCCAAGGCTCTTGCATTAAATTAAGGGCAACAAGAAAATCTTCCTGGCACAGGTCCTAGCAATACCAGGTGCTTAGGCAATGTGCCTGCTCATGACTGCAACCCTAAAGGGATCCTGGAAAGCTGGATGCCTTTGCATCCTGGCATCATGGCTGGAGGCACCAGTAGATGGAAGAATTTTACTCTTCTGCTGCATGTGTGGCTGTGGCTTTGGTCCTCACTGGACTTCACAGTACTGGCTCCAGTTCAGCCTGGTCTCTGAGCAGAACAAGCTTGTGAGATGCCCTTGAAATCAATCAGACCAAGCCTCATCATCAGCCACTTGGAAATGCAGATTATTTTTTCTGGAAACTTCTTTCCCCTTAGACGCACTCTTTGGGCCTAGAAAGAAATAGTTTGGAAGAACTCATGGAAAAATACAAATTCAGTTTGTTTGCATATCTCCTCCCTGTTTTATTGGTTTATTTGCATTTGTTAGGTAAGTGAGTAGATGAATGAATGGAGATTGTGTATCAGGTGTCATTGTGATGGACAGAGTAGGCTCTGTGGCTCCTTCTAGCTCTGGACATTGTGGAAAGGAGTGAAGGAACTCCAGGGAAAGCATTTTCAGAGTCAGCCAGCAAGTGGGGAAGGACTTTGTTTTAGGTTCAGTTTGGTTTGAGTTGGTGACTTGGTGGCTGTAGGCTTGTCCATCTGTCCTAAACTACCACACCACAGGCAGCCCCCTACTTCACCTGCCACCATGACCTGCTTGGGCATTGACTTCCAGTCCTGAGATCCAGGGGAAATGGCCTGAATTTCTACATATCTGAACCCAGAGTACCAGAACAACCAGGATCCAATAGCCTCAATGCAGATAAATGAGTGATGACTGTAAATGGCTTTCACTCAAGAATGGATGACAAGGAGTGAGTTGTGGAGGATATAGAGAAGCAGCAAAACCTCAAGTTTCTTTAAAGATTCTAGAAATAATATTTTGCAGAGATGCTTGGAGGGACTTCACCTCTCTTCAGGCCAAAGATACAGGAAGCTGGAGTCCCAAAACAGTCATAGCCATATATTAGTTTGCTAGGGCTACCATGACAAAGTACTGTAGACTGGGTGACTTAACAGAAATTTTATTACAATTCTGAAGGCTACAAGTCCAAGACCAAGGTGTCAGCAGGATTGATTTCTCCTGAGGTCTTTCTTCTTGGCTTATAGATGGTCATCTTTTGGTATCTTCACAGTTTTTGTCCTCCTGGACTTCACAGTATCTTCCAGTCCAGTCTAGTCTCTGAGCAGGTTTTGTGAAGTCCTTTGAGGACCAAAGCTACCTAGTCTTCCCTCTGTGTGTGTCAGTGTCCTAATCCCTTTTTTTCTTTTTTTATTGAGACAGAGTCTCACTCTGTCTCCAGGCTGGAGTTCAGTGGCGCAATCTTGGCTCACTACAATCTCTGCCTCCGGGGTTCAAGCGATGCTCCTGCCTCAGCCTCCTAAGTAGCTGGGACTACAAGCATGTGTCACCACACCCAGCTATCTTTTTTGCATTTTTAATAGAGATGTGGGTTCATCATGTTGGCTAGGATGGTCTTGATCTCCTGACCTTGTGATCTGCCTGCCTCCGCCTCCCAAAGTGCTGGGATTACAGGTGTGAGCCACCGCGCCCAGCCCCTAATTCTCTTTTCTTATAAGGATACAAATCATACTGAATTAAGACTCACCCATATGGCCTCATTTTACCTTAATTGTCTCTTTAAATACCATATCTCCAAACACAGTCATATTCTGAGGTACTGGGGATTAGAACTTTAATATCTAAATTTTGACAGGACACAATTCATTCCCTAACACCCTGTAACCAGTTTACTGAATGGGCTGGCACCTGTAGGGTACAAACAGAAAGCCACTTCATCCTTTCTCTTTAAGACTAGGAGACACAGCTTTCAGCATTTGTGCATTTATCCTCCTAGCACCACCCTGCATAAAGTCTCAGGCTAGCTTCAACTTTTCCAGTGTTCTTCAATAAATAAACCAAATAAAAGCTAATTTAAGTCTAGAACAAAAGCTCATGGACTCTTTGTGGAATTTACAGCTTTTCCCCTCCTCTCAATGTTCTTCCTCCTCCTAGCCTCTCCCTCAGCCCCTGCCCCATCCACCCACCCTGCAGGCTGCAGTATCAGCCATGATCTCTATTCTGAGTCAGGTGCAAGTTCGTATGTTTCCCTCAAATTCCAGAGGGTCATGGATCAAGCTCCAAGTGGGTTTCTTGATAATCCCTTCCTTGGTTTTAGGTAAGTGGCAGGAAAATGGCCCCTTTCTCTCTCCCATGAGCTGGGAGTGATATTCAGCTAACTATCTCTGCAAAGAAATTGCCCCTGGCCACTTCCCTATTACTTTTATGCTAAGAACTGAAAAACTGAATTTGCAATTTCTTCATATGTCATGCATGGTTGCTTGCCACCTAATTTTTTGGTGTCATTCTTTGGAACCTCAGCAAAAACTAATACAGAAAGTCTCAGTTTAGCATCCTTTAAGATTTTCTTTTTGCATAATTTCAAAGCCAACTATCTGTTGGCTCCCTTTCAGAGAATCTTATAAGCCAAGTCTCTGGAAGCAGGGCCTGGCCTGTGGCTCCCAGCAGGAGACTGGCTGAGGCAGGGTATGTGTCCCAATGTCATTCCTCCTGCATAGGCTATGGTCTTCCCAATATGCCACAATTACATTGTACCTAAATTGACAGGGTTTCAGATACTTGCTTTCCCAAGTTGAATAATGCATTAAACATATATTAGTGCAATACATTTATGGTTAAAAAATGCCTCCAGCTCTGTATGTTGAAAGCTTTTGTCTCCATTTCCCTAGGAATAAATCATTATTGAAATCAAAAAGAAGAGCTTGGCTCAGCAGCAAAAAAGAAAAATAAAAAAACATGCCCTGTGTTTTGTCCCCAACATTGCAATCTATTCCTAGGTTAAGGATTTTGTAACTTCTTTCTGTCTGTCTTAGGTTTCTTTCCTCTCCTTCCCTCATTCCCCACTTACCTCCCCCCAACACAAGGATGTTTAAGTTCTGCACATAGGGCTCCCATCTGCTCAAGTCTTCTACTATCGCCATGGTTACTGGCCCAGAGTGGTCTCTGTGGAGACAGAGGCAGAACAGTAACCAAGGACAACTACATAGCAAGAGGCTGTGAAAGTGAGGATTTTTTAACCCCCAGTTAAACTGGCATGCCTATACTCATGCAATTTCTTTTTTTTTTTTAAGTGGCATGTCAGATTTTAAAATTCTTTTTCAGAAAAAAAGATAAAATATGAGGTGTTTGGTTATGACTTTTTTTTTAAAAAAATCAATATTTAGGGTGTGCTCCATATGAAGTACTGGGGTTAACGGTGTGGAAGGTAGGAAGGTGGTGGCCAGATCTCAGCCCATGCCCCACGAAAGGGGGCAGACCCATGACAGCCCAGTGTTACTGAAATTAATACATGAGTTACTGAATTTAATACAATGGACAATGGAATAAGCCTTTGAAGCTTACATTTCCTGATCCCCAACCATTGGGTTGTGCCATCACAAAGAGCCTCAATGACATCCCAGGTCCTGTGGCTGCAACGGACTGAATGTTTGTGTTCCCCACAAACATTTAGTTAATCCCAGTCACCTCCCGAAGGCCCCACCTCCTAACACCATGGCATCGGGATTGATGTGATCTTGTTAGCAGGTGGGGCCTTTGGGAGGTGATTAGGTGATGAGAGTGACGCCCTCGTGAGTGGGGTTAGTGTCTTTATAGGAAGAGGCCAGACAGCTAAGTCACTCTCTTTTCACCATGTGAGGATGTGGTGAGAAGTCAGCACTCTGCAACCAGAAGAGGGTCCTCACCAGAACCCAACCATGCTGGCACCTGGATCTCAGACTTCCAGCCTCCAGAACTGTGAGAAATAAATTTGCTGTTTATAAGCTCCCCGGTCTATAATACTTTGTGATAGCAACACATACTTAGGGTGACGGTGCCCAGTAGTCTTCATTTTATTTTTCTCCAACCAGGTGGGATTTTATTTGCTTTGCTCTGGGCTCATGTGCCACAGGAAGGTGTAGATGCCTGATATGATCAGCGGGGAACTCCTGTTTAGTAGAATCGAGTATGGGGTTTAATATCATCAGGGAGTCTCCTCTAGGCTAGGCTTTGCTTCTTACTACTCGGGGACTGACACAGGTCATTTCTTGTTCTATGAAATGCGGTGGCACAGCAGGATGTTGGATTACAACAGAGTATCTCAACCTTGGCTGCACTTCAGAACCACCTGGGAGTGTGTCCAAAATACAAATGCCCTGGCACAACCCCTGTACCATTAAATCAGACACCCTGAGAGTGCAGCTTAGAAGTATTTTTAAAACTTTCCCAGGTAAGTTTAATGGGTAGTCAGGTAAAAGTCACTGGCCTGGACGTGCTCCAAGGTCCCTTCCAGCTCTGCAAGCAAATAAGAACACGCCCAGCGTTGACTACCCACAGGTATGGCCAGTTGGCAGGAGGCACCATTGCAAGGATTCCTCCTGGCTGTGTCACCAGCTGGGCACCTCCAGTGTGGTCACAACCAAGGTTGAATGAAGCCCAGACTGGCTCCGAGAGGCCTGGGCACTGACCTGATTGGTCATAAACCAGCTGTGTAACCTTAAGCAAATCTCTTTCAACTGAATGGCACAGTTTCTTCATCTATAAAATGAGGAAGGCAATATTTTGAAAGGGTTAAAGTGCAGACTCTGGAGCCTGTCTAAATTGAGATACTGACTATGTACTAAATTGCTGTGTGACCTTGAGCAAATTACTTAACCTCTCTGGGCTTCAGTTTCTTCCTCCATAAAATGGAAAGAATAATAGTACACAGTACAAAGTATTGAAGGATTCACTGAACTGATTTATGTAAAATGCTTATCAGTGCCTGTCTTTAATAAATACTCAATAGATGTTGGAATTTA
This sequence comes from Hylobates moloch, assembly GCF_009828535.3. Taxonomy (NCBI): domain Eukaryota; kingdom Metazoa; phylum Chordata; class Mammalia; order Primates; family Hylobatidae; genus Hylobates; species Hylobates moloch. The sequence goes on along the minus strand of NW_026652288.1, from coordinate 16,285,875 downwards.
CAAATCAACATTACAACATTACAAATAGAGGGGTTGGACTAGACATTCTCTGGGGGACTTTCTCTGTCTCTGATGCTAGGTCCTGGGAGACAAATGGTGGCTTTGGCAGATAGCAGTGGGAAGGGCTTTGCAAACAGAGAGAAGGGAGGCAAAAGAAATCTAAGTATGCATGGGAACAATAACTGGAGTGCACAGACTATTGGGAATGGGGACTAGAGCCAAGGGAGAAATGGGACTAAAAAGGGGAGAAAGGTTATGGAGGCCCTGAGATATCAGGGTGTGGAAGTGGGGCTTTCCATGTACACTAGTGATTCCAAACATTCTTCAGTAGTGGATTTCAGCTTCAAACAAAGTTTTATAAGGACTCTGATTGTATACAACAAATAAAAGAAATTTGTGAGTTGCAGCCCAGATAGGGGTCTAGAATCCCTGGTCTTGTTGTCCTTCTCGTACCATGGCTGGCCCTTCAGTAGCCCCTCTAGTGCTCTAGGATTTCATGGAGCAAAGTTAATATTCTCTACTGCAAAGAACTAGAAATTATTGGGACACAGGAGCTGATAGAATTTGAATATTTGTTCCCTGTGAATCTCATGTTGAAATGTGACCCCAATGTTGGAGGTGGGATCTGGTGGGAGATGTTTGGGTCAGGGGAGTGGATCCCTCATGAATGACTTAGTGTCCTCCCCCCAGTAATGAGTAAGTCCTCACTTTATTAGTTTGTGCAAGATCTGGTTGTTAAAGAGTCTGGCACCTCTCTCCCTTCTTCTCTTGATCCCTTTCCCACTGTGTGACGTACCAGCTTCCCTTGCCTTCTGCCATGAGTAAAAGTATCCTGAGGCCTCACCATAAGCAGATGCTGCTGCTATGCTTCTTGTACAGCCTGCAGAACCATGAGACAAACAAACCCATTTGCTTTGTAGATTGCCCCATCTCAGGTATTCCTTTACAGTGATGCAAAGTGGACTAATACAGGAACCAACTTTTAAAAAATTTTTCATACTCTGTGCTATGCACAATCTGTAGGCTAGACGATAAGGGTGAGGAGAGTGGGAACAAAAACACAATTCTTGGGATATCTATAAAGTCAGAGACAGAATCTTGAGCTGCAGAGTTCATGAACCTGTGTGACTAATACATTTTCTGGCTTGTTTTCATAATGTGCCCCATCCCCCAAAGCAGTTAAGGTGCTTACCTGAGTTTACCTATGATTAAAAGCAAAGGTGTATTACCTAAATACTGCTGTAAGAGTGCCAGGTAATACACAATCACAACCATCTCACTGGCTTATTAAAACAAATGTTTATATCACATTCGCAGGTGGACAGGCCAGCAGTGATACTATTGGCACCTGCTGGGTTGGCTGAGCTTGACTTTAGAAAATGGGTTGGATTTAGGTCCACTCCATATATCTACTCATTCTGGACTAGCAACTACCTGGGATGCTTTTATTCTTGTGGTGAAGTGAAGAGTAAAAGACCAGCAGAGCTTTGCCATGACTCCAAGTTTCAGATCAAAGCAGTACCTGTCACTGTCACCCACATTCCATTAACCCACGCACATCATATGGCCAAAGCCAAAGTCAATGAAACAGACAACACTCTTCCCACAGGGAGGACTTGGCAATAGAAGTAGAGAAAGAAATAAGGGTCAACAAATAATACTACCTACTACAGGTGGGGGTGATGGGGAAGCTGAGTAGTCACCAAGCCAGAAGCTTATCTACTCCTCATTCTTTCATGCCCAGCCCATATTCGATCTCCCCCAACAAGCATTCCCAGGCCAGCTCTCATTCTCTGACCTACTCCGGGTGGACTTTGACCCCTCTGTGAGCTCTCTCCTGTGTGAGATCATCAGGTGGTCATGAACACTGGCTTTCCCTTGGTGCCTAGCACGAGTGGGCACATAGTGGTTGCTCAGTCAAGATAAACTGCTTGATGGATAAATGGAGGAAGGATCCAGGAAACTTCCCTGGAAGAATGAGGTGGGATGATAAATTCAGGGGGCATTCCATTCTCTCTTTTCATACCACCAGCACTGCCTTTGAACATGGCAATGCGAAGGAAATAACAAAGGCTTTGGAGTCAGAGAGACTCAGGCTGAAATTACAGCTGTACATTCACCAGTCCTGTGACCTTAGACGAGTTGCTTTGCTGTACAGTGCCTCTGATTTTTTATCTGTAAAATGAGGATAATAGCAATTACTTTGAAGGGTGATTACTATTTTCAAACACACTCCTTGCAGTCCTGCCTCAAGACCTTTGCAGTTGCTGTTACCCCTGCTGAACACAAGGTTCCTCCATTGATCTGTGTAGCTCACTCTCTTATCTCAATAGGGTCTTGCCCAAAATGTCATCGGATCAGTGAAGCCTCTCTTTATCATTTATATAAAATAGCATACATTCCATTATCTCACTCTATCTTCTTGCCCTGTTTACTTCCTTTGTTGTATTTATCAACACTCCACAGTTATCTGTTTGTTGTTTACATGCTTCATTATTGTCTGTGTACCTTCCAAAACACAAAGTAGACTCTATGGGGAACTTGGGCTTTGTGTTTTAAGTATTTTAACAATCTCTGTATCTCATTGCCCACAATGGTGACTGGAAGATGTTTAGTGAGTATTTCTTGAATGAATGAACTGTGAGTATTGAATAAGATTGTGCCTGTAGAGTCCCCACACGGTGCCTGGCTCACTCAGTAAATAGTAGCAGTTATTCTGAGTGGCCTCTTCTAGCCTGTTCCCATTGATCCAAGCCTGTATATTTCTACTCAGGGGCCAGAGGACATAGCTAACCAGAGAAGAGCACTGAGCCTCTGAGCACCTGCCTGTGTGCAGACTCAGGCACATAATTAAGAATTTCCAAGGCTTTTCACTCTTCTTCCATCCTTAGCAAACAGAAGAGCCTTGATCTTGAGAGGCCTAGAGTGTATTCCATCATCTCTACTTCCTCTGAAGGCCCTGGACATATCATCACCCAGATTCACCATGTGAATCACAAGCATTCAGCTCATTCCTAAATGCCCTCCTCTGTGTAAAGCAGACAAATCAAGCCAGAAAACTGAACTCTAATTAAACACATGCATGGTCTCATTTTATTCTATTAGAAAAGACTCTGGAGTAGAATGTATTGACATGAATTGTGCGCCTGAAACTCTTTCACACGCAAAGGAAAAAAAAAAAAAACCCACACTGTGCTGACGACTTTGGCCCCTGTAATATGAGATTTATACAACCTCTGAAGAAGTGAGATAATACTGGGAAAATGAGATATTAAAGCATGCACAGTTTTGTGAAAAACATTGAAATACAGCTTAAAGTTCAAAAACCCCACTTCATTGGTGTTTTTTAGATGTGAGACACTTTGCTTAAAACCAGGAGTGATGAGTCAGTCCACCCTGGCGAAGTGAAATGAGCGCAGGAGTAACTCATTTATTGATTCAAGGTTATCCTGGATCCCATGTGCTGGTAGTGGCCTGGATCCTGAGGATACACTTAAACAGAGTCTGTGCCCTCAAGGACCTGCTCTTCCATAGGGTCTCAGTCGTGCTCACAGTGGGGGCCCCAGAGAAGGGGCTCTAATAGAGAGAACCATGCCTTACCACAGCTGTGATCCAAGGAGGGAGTGAGTAATGGCCAGAGAGAAGAATCAAGCGAACATTGATTGGAGCCACTTGAGTTGCATCTTATAACACACGCAGGTGTTCAACACACAAGACAAGAAAGGAAATTTATTCTGGGCAAAGGGAACAGCATGCAGGACGGCACTGGGGGGACAGAAGACAGCAAAGTCACTTTGGGGAACTGTGCGATATTTAGTAGGATGGGGAAAATGGGACTTCTCTAAGAGATTGTTCTCTCTCTGCTTTCTTGAGAACAGTACCAAACATTGCCACATATGATATCACAGGACAAAAGTTTTTTAAGTGTTTATTTTCACAGGAGTTTTGAGAGACCGTACTGTGCAGCCTGTGCTCCTAAAGCTGACTTTGTCAGAGGCTGTGCCTTGCAGTCCCGTGGCACATCCGTGGAAGAAAGTTCACTGGCTTTCAAAGAGGCCCTGATGGAGCAGAATATGCCCAGAATATACTTGTGTGCACACAAGCACACACACACACACTCACTCACTCTTATTCCTTGCCTGATTCGATTAAAACATGTATTTTCCATTCTTTCTAATCTGAAATCTGATCATCCTCTTCTCATTTTAAAGTCCATAGATCTCTACTGTCCATCCAGGACAAAGTCCATGCCAGTCAAGTGACCCATGAGACTCGCCACTGTCTGAACCCATCCACCTCTCCAGCTCTATCTCGGACCATTCCTGCTTGGTACTTTTTGTACCCACATCCAGCAGCTTCTGGTTTTCTGCACACAGGCTTTCGTTTCTTACTTCTTCATTTCTCAAGTTGTTTTCTCTTCCACAAGGGCCTTTCTACTTCCCTTTGCCTGTTCCATACCTACTCAGCTTCAACACTTGGCTTAAGCTTCACCATTAACTCTCTTCCCTGGGCAGGGTAGCACTTCTCACTGCATGCCTCATTGAATTGAGAAACCCTGCTCTGGGGTCCCAGAGAGCACTGTGCACCCACAGAGCTCCTTTGAAGGCTCACTTGCCAGTTTCCATAGGTATAACCCCTCTCTACCTGCCCAGGGCTGACTTTTCCCATTAGGTACAGTGCCTGGGACCCACGATACTTTTAGAAACTAAAAAAATGTTTTAATCTCCTTTAAAATAAAAAGACAAACTGAACATAGTAACATTAATGAACATGTAATAATGACTCATGCCCAGATTGTGTTCATCTTTATGCCAATGTAGTCATAAAATATATGATGATTTTCAATTTTTAAATTTTTATTTTAACAGCAGAAGGAGCCCATGAAGGCAAGAGTACCTAAGGCCTTAGAATTCATAAAGTAGCCCTGTCTTGTCTCCCCCACTAAACCAGCCCATGAGGTCTTTGGGACCCTTCTCTGGTAGCTCCCTTTCTCCCAGTGCCCAGCTCAGCACCTGGGCGTGTGCTCACTAGAGGTGTGTTGAAGAAACTGGACCATCTTGGGTAGAGAAAGAAGGGAAGGCTGCTGTCAGTGTCTCCACAAGGGAACAGGGCATGAAGTCCTAGGAAATCAATTACTATAACCCTAAAACTCTATTTGTAAGAGCTGAGGGAAGGGAACTGAGGACAATTTGAAATATCAAAGGAAGTCTACATACAGCAGCCATCCAGACCTAGTCTGTTCCAAGGTCTCAGAGTCAATTGAAGGGTTCTACATTGTAATCACATGGAAGAATTAGTTCTGGCCAAGTCTTCAAAAATAATCATTTGAAAATGCATGATTCTCGAGACAATTCTAGCAGACTGAAAAATGTAGGTAAGCCTATACATCCACAGGAAAAATGAGTAATGGGTGATATATTTTTATTTTGGTGTGATTTTCAAATGTATGACTCCTGAAATAATACTCACCTAATGTCTACAGGCAAACTACTTAGTAACAGATTCAAAAGATGCATGTACATTATTTTTAGAGGAGGATGGAATGCCTTATTGGAAATTATTTTGTCAGTTTCCAAAGAAGAAGATAAATCATAGCCTATAGTACAATCGGGAAGTAAAACATTGTCAGTCACAGAATCCTAGCCTTGTTAAACTAGCAAACACCTTAGAGAATGTTCTGTGCCCTACCTCACTGAATAGATGAGGAAACTGAGGTCTCCAATGGGGAGCAACTGGCCCGAGGTTACTAAGCAAGGTACCCAGCAGTGACAGAGCTGAGAGTGAGTGTGGCCTCAATCCCTGAGTTCCAGTGCAACCATCAGCTTGCCATGCTGCAACACCATTCCACTGGAATAAGAGAAGGGATCATGCAAATGTTCATTTTCCTTTTGAAGTTCAGAGCTACTTAGAATTCTTTGGTTCAGGGCAAGAGGTAGCTGTGGGAGCACAGAGAGCTGTTTCTGATTATTACAATGTGAGATCAAATGAACAGGCTCACAGCTTCACTGGGGTCACTTTATGTCCAATAATTCTTGAATTAATGCAGCCAGGAGAGTCTCAGCCAGGCCTGCTCTACAGTCTGCAAATCAGTCTGCTAGCCTAGAGTCCTCTGATGGGACTGTGGAGAAGAGGCTAGGACCAGAAGCAGTTACATCCCTCACCTTGAGATAACACCAGCAAGGTAGGCAGGATCCAGCCAGGGCTCCCCCTTCACTCCAGGCTCCGACGTCCATGCGGTCTAACGGGAGGCTCCTGGACCCCTTTAGTGCTACCCCAGAAGATTAAAAGCACCTGCTTATCACATCCTGCCTCTTCACCTTGCTGTCTGTTGGACTTACCCCTTCCCACACATTCTCCGTAGTCCCTCATGGTATGCAATATCCAAGCCAATTAACTCTCAGCATGGTTTTCCAATCCCATAAATCCTCCAGCAAATTCAGAACTTTTAAAAGAAGACCATCATTTATTCAAATATCCAATTTATAGTAATCAATCTGGAATGTGAGGGTAACCAACTTTAATAAATTGCTTCTGTTTGGTAAAGAGGAAATCTCCAGTTGCTGGATTATTGGTTTTGAAAATGTACTATTTTGTTCATGCAACTTTGATTGAGTCCCTACTTTGTATCAGGCACTGGAATTAAAAGATGAAGCAATCACAGTTCTTGCTTCTAAGAAGCTCTTGGGGAGAGTCAGGTAAGTAAACCAGATATTTGTGGCAATTGTGATAAGTGTTAAGACTGAATAATTTTCAGGATAGGGATTCTATTTATGACAACATGATAGATTAGATACGCAGGAAAATCACTTAAGCACAGTTTAAATGCTAGCTAAATTAAAAATATATATATTTGATCCATAGCTAAGGTAGATGGAAAGGAAATTCCTCAGAAGCCAGAAATGACAAGGAAGTTATAAGCACTAATCCGCAGGTGAAACTAGCGCAGGAGCCAGGTACTTTGAGGCTGTATGCTGATATCTGGGTGCTTAGAACCTGGGTCTTAATGAGTATCAAATAAGACCAAAGACAAACCTTGGCCTTTAGCAGGATTGACTGAATCAAGGATACCCACAAAAGCCAGGCCGCTTTGGGGAGCAACATTCAGAATGGGAAAACAAGGGGATAAAACATACCCTATAAAAGCACACAGTGAGGCTATGTTTTAATTAAACAAGAAAGAAATAAAAACCAAATTCTTTTATAATTTTTAAACTTGTGCCTATACTCCTGTAGGTCTGTGATCAAAATTAAACTTATCTATGTAGCAAAAAAGAAAAAAAATCCAAAACCAGAAATACCCTCTAGGCTTTAGTTCTTAATAGGCCTACGTTGCTACTGCTCCAAAGACATCAAGGGCAAATCCTCTCAGCAGAAATGTATTTTAAACCAACGCTTCAAAGAATTCCCACAGATAAAGAACTAAAGAGCATGAGCTCACAATTAAAACTCACTCAACAGAAAAGGAGAAATGTCCCTAGCAGAGGTGGTGTAAATCATATAGAATTACAAGGGAAAAGGCTGCAGGTATTTCAATTATGAGGAAGAGAATATGAAACAAATATCTGTAATGTTTCTAGAAATATAAAATGGAATCAAAAGTATAATGAAGAAATAAGATACTAAAATTGATCAGACAGATGTAAAATAGAAAAAATAAACAAATATAAATTCTAGAGCTAAAAAAATAAAAATGTATATGTGTTTAAAAATGGCTACATTTAATTACCAATTTTATTGGAGATAAAATTTATGACCTGAAGGATTCATCTGAAAAAAATTACCCAGAATGTGCACCCCCACCAAAAAATAGAAAGACACAAGTAAAGAGACACGAACAATAAATTGAGAAGGTATTAATATGTCTAATTAGAATCACCAGAGGAGAAAGAAGAAAGACTGAAGTCAAATCATGCTTTAAGAAAAAAGGAAGAGGTACAATAATTTCAGAAGGAAAGTTGAAGACTACAAATGGAATAGTAAACAAAGAAAATGTTAAAAATGTGAGTAAATGTAAAAATATCTATTGCATTAAACTATTATAATATGTAGAGTAAATTCATACACCTAAATAAACAAGAAAGAGCCAAAATTCAGGACAACATTAGCAAATTATTTAGAATTGAGATGATCAGAGTTGATGTGTCATAAAATTTTCATACTGTTTAGAAGAAGTTAAAGATACTGACCAAGTTCAGATTTAACTTGTGTGTGTGTGTTTGTGTGCGTGTGTTTGTGTGTGTGTATGTATGTAACTTCCACAGTAGTTGAAGAAAATAAAAGTATGAAAGAGAGATGTAAATCAATCCAAAAGAAGGCAGGAAAGAAAAAAGGCAGGGCATGGTGGCTCACGCCTGTAATCTCAACACTTTGGAAGGCCAAGGAGGGTGGATTGCTTGAGGCCAGGAGTTCGAGACCAGCCTGGCCAACATGGCAAAACCCTGTCTCTACTAAAAATACAAAAATTAGCTGGGCATGGTGGTGGGCACCTGTAATCCCAGCTACTCAGGAGGCTGAGGCAGGAGAATCGCTTGAACCGGGGAGGTGTAGGTTGCAGTGAGCTGAGGTTGTGCCACTGTACTCCAGCCTAGGTGACAGAGCGAGACTCCATCTAAAAAAAAAAAAAAAAAGAAGAACGAAAGAATAAAGGAAAGACAAAAAAACTTAGAAACTACAAATGGTAGTAAAGGAAGGATAAATTGGTATAATGGCTTTTGAAAACAATTTTGATTGCCTAAAGGAATGAAATTTGCATTTTTGACACAACACTGTCATTTCTAAGTATATAGTTTAAAAACTATATTTTTAACTTGCAATCTACACTAAGAGAAATGTTCAAAAATGTTTATGAGAATTTCTTACAAGAACAAAAAATAATACTCTATCATCAGGAGAATGGATACATAAATTGTGATGATTTATACAGTGGAACCCTATATAACAACGAAGGAACTCACGGACATTGGCCTTACGCATCATCGTGGATGGATCTCAAAGATATAATGTTGAGTAAAAAAAGCAAATCAGAAGAATACAAATTCTAAGTCATTTGATTCAATGTACAGAAAGTTTAAATACAGGTAAAACTATGTAATGTGTTGTTTACATATGATTGCAAATGTGGTCAAACTCTACAGAAATAAAAAAGATAACTCAAAACTTCAGGAAAGTGGTGATCTGAATTTCTTTCCCCAGGGAGGGGAAGGGAATGGGTCAGGGAAAGGCACACAATGTTTTCAAAAGGTTGACAATCAAGCCAGGTGGTAGGTATCTGGGTGTTCATTTTATTATTATTCTTTAAAGTGTATGGCTATATTACGCACACTCATTTGTAAGTTTTTAAATGCTTCTAAAAAATAATAAAGAGAATTGGAGAAAAATGAATGCCAGTAGTGCCAAAAAAAAAAAAAAATGATGGTAATCTCATCCTTACAGCAGCAAAGTGGTGTTTCAGTTTCCCAGAGGACAAAATGCCTTTTTTTTGAACAATGAATGGAAGATCTCCAGATCAAGGGGATGCCTGCTCAGAGGCAATTCAGAGCATGGACAGTGGAAAAGTACAAGTGATTGTGTCTGTCTGAGGCGTGGGGTACACTGGCAGAGGCAAGGCTGGAAAGTGAGGCAGGAGCCGGAGCTGGTTTAGAGCCTTGTTCATGCTCTTGTGTCACGATCAGGAAGGCGTTTAGCTGACTTGGAATTTCCTCTCGGTGATGGCCTGAGATATAATATTTTATGTGGATGACAGGGATGAGATTCATTTTAAATGAAGCACACATAAATCTCTATTCTGAACGGCCTTGCAGCAGTCTCTTGCTGGAGGATGGGATGTGAGCCTCAACCCAGGAACAATGGGAAGAGTCTCTTGAGTAGGAAGGAGGTGAATGCCTCAATAGACACACACTGCCAGCATTTCAGCAAAAACAAGTGTATGAAACCATTTTCTCTATGGTTGGAAAATTATCGTCATCATGAGTATATTAAACTTTTTTACTTAAAATGTGTTTTTGGCTATTAAGTGCAGTATATTTTTTGATGTTTAAAATTCAGACAGAGAAATTGTGGCCAAGGAAATTGTCAGGTATCATTCACAGTAATTAGAACCCAGAAATCCTGCAAGCAGTTAAAACCCAGGACTCCCAAAAGCTTAAAAAGTGATGATGAACTTAGAAAATGAAAGTCAAGAAATGTTGAGTACAAACATTCGGGTTGACCCTCTCTGCACTGTGAAGTTGCAGGCAGAGAGGCAGAACTTTCATTCTGTGATCACTGGTGCTTGTCAGATACGGAGTCCACGTTATATGATGACTTCAAGAACGAAGAAGAAATGGGTCCAATGAGAAGGGAAGATGAGGAGAGAGCATGCCATGACACAGTCTTTCTAGTGGAAAATGACTAACACTAATTTCTTCAAGCATCTAAGGCATCAACTGCCTTTCAGACAGCCTGAGACACTGTGCAGAGAATACGCAGGCTAGTGCCTTTGAAAGCAAATTTCTCCAATTTACCAGTTGTCCCAAACCACGATCAACTCTCATCTGACATCTTATTACCTCATTCTATAGACAAAGAAAGATGCAGTGCCCATTTATTTTTCTTCTAGACATTCTGCCCAGGAATCATATTCACTTTGTTCAAACTAAAGATGCTCTGGGCTAAATTTCTCTCCTTAGTTTGGGCTACAGGTGGTCTCAGATCTATTTGGGCTTTGATGTTTATAGCTATGTTATGAGAAAGGTGGCTACATGTGCAAAAAATCTCTCCCCTGCAATAATGTAGAACCAGTATTTAGTTTTGCATTCTTCTACAGTGTTTCCTCAGATGTAGCAGAGTGAAACAGTGACTCTTAAAATAGATCATCAACTCAGAGTGAAACCTGATGAGACACAGTCAAGAAGGATGAAATGATGCCCAGACAACTGGCGGAGTACTATGTGCAGAGCAACCCTGTGCTCTGTAGTAAGTAAACATGCAGGAAACAGACCCCTCTGTTGCCTTTAACACTGCAAAATCATGGCAGGAAAAAAACCTGCCTCTTAAGTTTAAGAAAAGCAAACAAAACCTGATGTTTTATGGAAAAGTTACCTTGATGCTCATAGAGAGTATTGGCAGTGTTATTACACACTTACAAGGCATGAAACTCATAGGAATTGTGGTTTGGGTTTTTCTTGTTTTATTTTCCCTATTTCATAAGAAAAAATGATCAAAACAGAAGTACTTTGAGAAGATGAAACACAGTCAGCTGAGTTGTTGAAATGCTCCCGAATTCTTATATAAGGATGGAGATGTATGTCTCAACCTCTCATGCTGGCCATTGTAATGGGAAAAGCATTTGAGAGTCAGTGAACAGATGGCTGCTTAATTCCAAGAAAATTGTTATTGGGACAGCCACAGAATACATAAAGCTGAGAATCTGGGTCTTTTTACACAAAATATTTTCTTATCTAAACACTACTATTTGTATTATCTTGAACATTAATTTAATGTTAAAATTATTCCTAAGAAGGTGTGTTAGTCCATTTTCACACTTCTGTAAAAATACTATCTTGGACTGGGTAATGTATAAACAAAGGAGGTTTAATTGACTCACAGTTCTGCATGGCTGGGGAGGCCTCAGGAAACTTACAATTATGGCAGAAGAGAAAGCAGGCACCTTCTTCACAAGGCGGCAGGAGAGTGAGTGAGGGGGAGAAGCACCAGACACTTATCAAACAACCAGATCTCATGAGAACTCACTCACTATCACGAGAACAGCATGAGAGAAACCACCCCCATAATCCAATCACCTCCCACCAGGTCCCTCCCTTGACATGTGGGAATTACAGTTTGAGATGAGATTTAGACACAGAGCCAAATCATATCAGAAGGATAGGATGTATGAAGCATTCTTAGGAAATATATTCCACACTCCTCTTTTTGTTGGTAAAAATACTTTCCTACATTCCTCATACCCATGTCAATCTCCTGACTTGTGTTCTCTCCTAGGATTTATTTGTGGTATCTCTTGTGCTTTTAGATATTTAAGCAGAATTGCCTTCTCCATAATGTCTTGGTCCCAATCACACTAATCGTATGTGGTTGCTCTATTTTCACCTTCATATATATTTCACAGTCTTTCTTTTGGAAAAAAAAATCCTATCTTCTGGGCATTTCTTATCCCTAGCCCAACAATCCTAATCATAGTTCGGCTTTCTGGCAGCGTGTGGCCTTTTCCTTGGCAATGTTGATATGAAGCAATTCCAAAACAAGCAAATCCTAGTATGCCTCTGTTTTCCCAGAAAATAGCATGGCACACTCAACAACTCGTGGGTATTTTTGCATCCTCGAAAGTTCAGCTGACAACCTTCATTGTCTTCTGCTGTCTTGGAAATTGAAAGGTCACCTTAAAGTAGAGGCAGCTTTCCTTGTGTCACTCAATGAGTTAGAAGAATCCTTGACTCCCAGCTCTTGCCACACAGTGGTGTTAAGATCATGGGTATTTGACTAGGTTTCTGTTGGGTATTGGACTAGGGAATTTTGACTCCATTTCCTCTGGTTACATCAAATCCTGATATTCAGTGATCCACTGTCTGAGTTTTTGTCACTCGTGGCTCCCTTCCTTCCCTTGCTGCCAGCAACTCTATGTCCTCCATTCTGAACAAACACATGTGTGTGCACAAGAGAGTGCTTGCACACACACACACACACACATACACACGTTGTCATCATCATCATCATCACTGTCATCATCTCCACACCTCCCACCCCTTTGACCCTGCTACTTTCCTCCTTAAATATCAAGGAAAGCACCCAACAGGTGAGAAGGGCTTCTCTGTTTACCTTTTCTGCAGTTAATTGCCTCCCATCCTCTCTCTGACATTCAATGCACCCTTGAATTCAACCAATATCTGCTGGAAACTGTGCTAGGCCTTAAGAATACGTATTTGAACAGAATATTGGCCTTACTTTCTACTTGTTCACTGTCCAGTGGGGAAGGCAATCGTGAAAATAAATAATTGAAAACGAAACATGATCAATAAGAGAACTGAAAGATTATGTGACTCTTCCGAAGTCACAAGGCCAGTGACTAAGAAAAAATGGCTAGAACCCAGGTTTTTTTGTATCCTAGCTAGGGACTTTAGCAAAGTTTTGCAGAAAAAAATACACATTAGTTTTAATTATAATGAAGCAAAAGTGACTTAGCGAAAAAAATTTAATTGTCCATATGTATGTGAAGAGCTTTAAAATGCTGCAAAGAATAGACAGGAATAAAGAAGGAGTAGAAAGATGAAGAGGAGGAAAAGGAGGAAGAGGAGAATGAGAAGGAGGAGGAGGAGGAGAAGACGAAAAAAACTTTCAAAAAATAGAATAATATATATTCAAGTATTCTATTTTAAGAAGGTGGATACCAAACAGTATCTTGCCAATCACTGTTGGCAATTACAGTGCTTGCCAATTACTGTTGCTCTAAGCCTCAGAAAGAGGCTCCGAAGTCATCTGGGGTCAGTGTAACTTCCGGAAGAGAGTTGGGAAATGTAGAGCACAAGAGATCAGGCACTGGGCCTCTCCAGAATAATAGTTGCTTTTGGATTTTCCACTCATGGAAAATGGACTCCTTCCAGAAGAATCAGAAGAGGCAAGGGCTAGGTATTTGTTGGAGTGTCCCCCACCCAGCTCCAACAGAAGAAATATTGAACCAATCCCCAAAGGCAGAAAGGGAACACATACTGGCTGGAAAAGATAAAATGTGATGAAGTGGAAAAAACCCATTCTGGAGTCAGACTACCTAGGTACTGGTCCTAACTCCTCCATCTGCTGATGTCAACCTCGGTCATGCCACTTTACTCTCAAGTACTTGAGTTTTTTGTGTATAACAGGAGAATAATTATACTGTCACTGTTAGCCTTCCAGGGCAGCACTATGGTAAGGGTAAGTTAAAGAATGCAATGGTCAGGTATTCTGAAATGCTGCAAACACATGAGGGGTTATAGAAAAACTAACATAGCATGCAACGACTCGTGTGTCACAGAATCATCAACCACCTCCTTCATTCATTCCATCTGTAAGCTTTCACTGTCTACCCTCTGCCAAGCACTATGCTAGATGCAGAGCTTCAGAGATGACTGAGACATGGCACCTACTCTTAACGAGCTCACAGTGTAGAGGAGGAGACAGACACTCAAAGAGATAATCAAATGCTAAATGCAAGGGCCAGGATGACACATTGAAGAGATGGCCTCGGCTATGTGAGTAAGGGGTAGTCTCTCGGCTGAAGAGAAAACTACAACTGGCTCTTGAAGAGTGTTTAAGGGTTGAGGCTACGTTTAGGATTTGAAGGGCAGAAGGCAGGGCAGAAAATACAGCTTTGGCAGAAAGATAAGTCCAGGCTGCACTTGAACTAGAAAACAGTGAGTCCCCTGGGAGGGGCCTGCTTCCTGAAGGGCTTCCCACTCTCTCTACCCTAGATTCTGACTCAAGCTCTCAGGGATGTATGCCTTCCCATTCTCCCACTGAAATGGAAGACATACAAATTAATTCTCTGTTATCGATCTGAGTGTATTATACCTCTCAGGAGTGTGAAGGTGGTGAAAGTATTTTGAGAGTCACTGAGCATGATTCTTGTGCAAAACATCTGTGGATGTGTTTTTGTATAGGGTATGAATGGCTGCATTTGTATCTACATGCAAACTTCAGTAGTGTCATCAGCCAAAAAGAAAGTGTATGGAAACTGCATGGTCACATATTGAAAAGTCAAGCATCAAATTCCATACCAGGTCCCAAACATGAGCTATATTTGTAATTACAGTGATAAAGGAAGAGCTTTTCAAATGGCTTATGTTCCTAATCTGTGTCATTATTCAGGAACAGACCTGCAATTTCCCTGCTGCATTATTGATGCTCAGGGAAGGCAGAGCCCCTGTGTGCTCCAAAGAATGGCTCAAGTAAAGGGTATGACTGAAACTAAGCTATATTCAAAGATGGTCTTTAGCCACATTAAATCCTAACTGGCTTTAACCCAATTAATCCTACTTCTGACTGCCCCTGTCTTCTTCCCACTTCTGCTCCTCTTCTCACAGCAAAACTCTGTCTGTGCCCCCCAAACACACATATACACATACACACACAAATTCACTCCATTAATGTGGCTTCAACAAGTCTTACCTCTTTGGGTGAATTTCTCCTACCCATCCACCCCCATCAACACTATTCTATTCTCCTGGACAAGAGCCAAACATTGCAGTTGTTATTATTACATCCTTCTTTCTTGCCTTCCAGAGCAATGTCCCACCAAACATGCATCTATTCTCCTTTCCTCTCCTCAAGCATTGTTCTCCTGAAGGTCTCAGTGGAACAGTCTCCTGACTTGCCATCTTCCCTTTGTCCCATCTCAGTCTGCTTCTCGTCTTCACCCAATCCATCTTTCATACAGTGGCCACATTGACTTTCCTCAAACATGAGCATCTTAGTGCCCATCTTTTTCTTTAAAAGATTACTGGTTATATGTTGGATGAATGTTAAATCTCATTGGCTGGCATCCTGGTTCTCCCCAGTCTGCGTCCTTCCAGTTACACCTTTCAATGAACACACCCTTCCAACCAGCACAAAGAGGCTATTTCAGGAAAATCCATCATGGTCCTACTCTCCTTCAACCACACATCCTGCTTATTCCTACTGAAGTTCTGTGCCACCCAGACTGTACTGTTTCAGGATGTCCTTCTATCATCAGAAGCGCCATATCCCATCCTTCCTCCAAAGCTCAACTGGAGCCTCATAACCTTAAAATGTTGCCCCAACTTGCACTGGATTTCTCCATGGCATGAATTCCTTCTGGTTTGCCAAGTGACTGGAATTAATTCTTAGTTATTTCCTGGATTTATACATCAGCTTCTTAGCAGGATAATAAATTTCCTTAGGATAGGATAGGGATAATAAATTATAGGTGTGTCCCACTAAGCCTGGCCCACAGAAAATATTTAGCAATTGCCTTCGAATCAAGGAATTTCTTTTTATAGCCAATCTGAAATAGATGTTTTTAAGAAAAAGAAAAACATGCATAGTGCTCTACAAATTAGGTGAGTATGCTATTAAAATAATAAAGATTATATTAGATTCAAAAATGTTTGGCCTCAAAGTTCATTATTGTGGGCACTTTGACAGATAAATAAAATTAATTTTAGAAAGGGGTTAATAGTTACAAGGGGTATGATAAAGTATTTTCAGGTATTCTGTAGTGACAAGGATATATGCACTGGTCGGAGATTTCACAGAAGCAGTGATGGACAAACATGGGAAGGGAAGTCTCAGCAGGGGGAACAGCATGGGCAAAATATGGGAGTCTGGGGAAAATTGTCTATTCAGGAACAGATTTCAAACCTTATTTAATCAGAAACTCAAGTTAAATCTCCACACACCTGGTCATATTCTTTGTTTTGCCTTCCTAAGGAGAGTCTAAAGAATGCAACTAAATTCTTCCTTTGTATTATAGAACCCTCCATTGCTTAAGGAGTTTTATAGGGTAATTCTGTCCAGGCTCAGGAAGAGAGTTGAACATAGCCTTACCTCATGCCTATCACACAGCGATTTGTGTTTTTTGATAGCTATGAGTTGTTTATATTGCCATTTGGTTCCTTCTCCTGCCTGTTAGTAAGGATATGAGACCTTATACTAAAAAGAAAACAGTGCAAAGCTCACAGCCTGGTCAATCGACTAAAAAAAGATTGATTGCCTGCTTCTTCAGATAAACAGATTCTTACAAATGTGCCATAACTGTGTATATGATCTACATGTTTTTCTTACTCATAGAGTGACATCTCTGTGAAATCTTGGAGCAGATTCAGGAGCAGAGGATGAGGCCAAGAAGAAATCTCTTGCGGAGTCCTTGCAGTAGACAGCACACTGACCCCCGCATCCTTTTGGCTCACCTTGGGAGGGCGCCAGCAGCTTGGGTGGACAGTTCCCCCACAGGCAAATGACTTCTACCTTGAGCACCTGCCCATCTCCATCTGAAAGCCCTTGTTACTCCCAGGAGTGAGCTGGCTCTGTGAGGAGCAGAACAGACATGGTGGGAAGTTAATATCCCCCGAAACAAGCCTTCACCGAAGGGAAACAAGCATTGGTGGATAAATGCCTCTGCTGTTGTACTGCTCAGTGGGCAGTTCTTGCACCTGAATCTTTGCCTAGGGATAACTCAAACTAAGACATCTCCATAAGCCATACTCAAGAGTTTAAATTCTACCTGTGGATCTAGAAAACCAATGAAGGGTTTTAATTAGGGAAGTGACCTAGTTACCGGCACACACATATACAGTATACATATTTTTAAAATAAATATCACCAAGATGACTGAGATGAGGAGGGATTGAGAGGCAACAGAGAAAAGGGAATCTCAGAGATTCATAGCCAAAGTCAGGGGAAGGTTCCAAGGTGGTCACGACATAAAGCATGGAGTGCCTGAACTTCCCTGGCCCCAGCCCGTTGTAGCCACAGCTGTTCATCTTTGACTATTGATAGTGATTTATATCCCAGAGAACTGCCCACTCACTTTTACTGGAACCTCTAACTGCAGAATTACACATGTTTTCCAAGGAGAAAATGCTGCCTCCCCACTGACTCATGTTCATTTATCCCAGGCAGAAGGACCATTTTAGCACTCTTTCCACCATTTTCATCCCCAAATTTATCTTGGGCCTCTTAAAGAGCCCAAGCATCTTGGTTTATGAATATACATTATACATATACATTAATGAATATACATGAATATACATTACCGGGGGCCAGAAGACTTTATTTCTTTTTTTTTTTTTTTTTTAGATGGAGTCCCACTCTGTCGCCAGGCTGGAGTGCAGTGACACAATCTCGGCTCACTGCAACCTCCGCCTGCCAGGTTCAACCAATTCTCCTGCCTCAGCCTCCCAAGCAGCTGGGGCTACAGGTGCACACCACCACATCCAGCTAATTTTTGTATTTTTAGTAGAGACAGGGTTTCACCATGTTGGCCAGAATGGTCTCGATCTCTTGACCTCGTGATCTGCCCACCTCGGCCTCCTACAGTGCTGGGATTACAGGCATAAACCACCGTGCCTGGCCAGAAGACTTTATTTCTAATCCTGGCTCTACCTCTTACTAGTCTCCTCCTAGCCTCAGTTGCCTTATCAGGAAAATGGGTATAAAAATTCTCACAGAGGCTGCTCTGTGGACTAAAGGAAATAACTAGTTGTTCTTCATACTCATTGCTGATGGGCCCAATTTAAATGTGGCTCTCCATTCCTCAGCTCAGCCACAAGCTAGTCAAGACTCCTTAGGGCTGGTAGGGGAGTCATTCATTAAGGAACTTTCCAAGATCCACATAAGCAGGGACCATGCCCACTCAACTCTTCATCTCCAGTGCCCACCTGGAGTCTAAAATGTACAGACTATTATTAAATGAGGAAAAGTTGACAGACATGAATGAATGAATGAGTGAGTCTGGCAACAGGCAGAGGCTTGACCCCACTAGAGGGTCACCGGGAGAGGAGAGTGCAGGGAGACGTCTGTGTTCTGAGAACTGGCTCAGTAGAGCAGCCCAGGAGAACAGCCAAGCTGCGCCCAGTGGGGTCACAGGCTGAGGAGTGGCCCTAAAAGGGACCCTCAGCACCTGGAATGAGCCTACCCTGCTAGACAGGTCTGGGGAACAACAGGAAACCAGTATCTCTATTCTCTCTCAGGGACCTGTCACAAGGCTGGCGGGCACGGCTCACATATGTGGGGAGACCAACGATCCCTTGGGCTGAGGGGGTGTCTGAGGGAAAATTGATATGGTTTGGATTTGTGTTCCTGCCCAAATCTCATGTCAAATTGGCAGAGGGGCCTGGTGGGAGGTGATTGGATCATGGGGACAGATTTCCCCCTTGCTGTTCTCATGATAGTGAGTGAGTTCTCATGAGATCTAGTGGTTTGAAAGTGTGTGGCACTTCCCTCTTCACTGTCTCCTGCCACCATGTGAAGAAGCTCCTTGCTTCCCCTTCACCTTTGGCAATGATTGTAAGTTTCCTGAGGCTTCCCAGTAATGCTTCCTGTTAAGCCTGCAGAACTGTGAGTCAATTAAACCTTTTTTCTTCATAAATTACCCAGTCTCAGGTAGTTCTTTTTAGCCGTATGAGAATGGACTGATACAGACACACTCTGGCACGGGCAGGGAGAACTGCCTAGATGTGGGTCTCCTTCAAGAAACGAGATCTAATTTCCATAACCTATAAAGAGCTTAAACAAATCAACAAGCAAAAAACAAATAACCCCATTAAAAAGTGGACAAAGGACAGGAACAGACACTTCTCAAAAGAAAACATACAAGCAGCCAACAAACATATGAAAAAATGCTTATCATCACAAATCATCAAAGAAAGACAATGAGATACCATCTCACACCAGTCAGAATGATTTCTGTTAGAAAATCAAAAAATAACAGATGTTAACGAGGCTGCAGAGAAAAAGGGAACGCTTATACATTGTCGATGGGAATGTAAATTAGTCCAGCCACTGTGGAAAGCAGTTTAGAGATTTTTCAAAGAACCAAGAATTGAACTACCATTCGACCTAGCCATCCCATTGCTGGGTATATACCCACAGGAAAATAAATCATTCTACCAAAAGGACGCATGCATGCGTAGGTTTGTCACAGTGCTCTTCACAATTGCAAAACCATGGAATTAACTCAGGTGCCTTTCAAGGGTGGATTGAATAAAGAAAATACGGTACTTATATACCATTAAATACTATGCAGTCATGTAAAATAATGAAATCATGCTCTTTGCAGCAACATGAATGCAGCTGGAGACCATTATCCTAAGCTAACTAATGTAGAAACAGAAAATCAAATACTGCATGCTCTCACTTCTAAGAGGAAGCAAAACATTGGGTACACATGGACATAAAGATAAGAACAATAGACACTGGGGAATACTAGGGGGTGCAGAGGAGGGACTGAAAAACTACCTATTGGATACTATGCTCACTACCTGGGTGATAGTTTTGATCATACCCCAAACCTCAGCATCAGGCAATATGCCTTTGTACAAACCTGCACATGGACCCCGATTCTAAAATAAAATTTGAAAAGAAAAGAAAAAAAAAACACTTGCCGATGACTTTACCTTCTGTGATCTCTCACATTCTGGAGGTCCTGCACTCTGAATTCTAGCTTTCTGCCTGGCAGTTGTCATCTGGGCGCTATTTTTATCCCACCTTCTTAGCTGCAGGTGTCTGGCACTGTACCATGTACACAGCACCCAGGGGCCCTTGCCCAGCTCAGACTGTGCTTAACATTATCTGATGCCCAGTGGCATAGGTCATATTTACAAGAACCCACAAGATGGTAAGACAAATGCTTTCATGATCCTCAATTTACAGATGACACTGATGCACAGAGAGATCTAAAAAGTCTGCCTAAGGTTATGCAGCTTATTTGTGGGGGAGTTTGGGCTTGAGCCCAATCTCCAGATTCTTCCTCCTATGAAGAGGTTCTCAAGTTGCTGATAGTTTCAACAGTGATATCATATTAGGACAAAAGAAACCCCACTGGCCACTGTGTAGACCTCAGATGGATGATTAGGCAGCTGGATGCCCCTTGTCAGAGAGGCTGTACCAAGTGGATAGTGGAAATGGTGATCTCAGAGGAACTGGTCTCTGATCTAAGGATGGCATGAGCTCAGAGCTACCAGCTTAGTTTAGCTCATGGGAGTCCTGAATCTAGGATTAGGAGAAGGCAACTAATGTTTCCCAATCATCTGGGGATGCTTTGCTTTACAGTGGAGTTTCACACCCAAAAAGTCTATGAGTCCCCAACATGGGCCGCATGACACCCCTGCAGGGCGTGTGCTGAGCATTCTTGGCACTGTCTCTAGTTGAGGATGCCAAGACGCTGTGATAAGTGACTTGTCTAGCAGGGAGCTAACAGCTTTCCAGGGCCTCATGCCCCCTGCTTCCGAAATAACTTTCTTTGACAGAGAATTATCTAGAAAAAAAATTAAATAAAAAAATACACACACACACACACACACTCACACACTCCACTCTCCCAGGAGTGCACTTGCTGTGTGACAGACGGATTCTATTTCTGTTGTGAGAACACGTGGCGTCAGCAAGAACATGGCCCGAGAGGTATCGTGCCGGGAAGGCGCCTGCCTGGCCTATGTTCACATCATGGAGCAGATTTTGGGGATGGGCTTGGAACCCCCTGGTTGCCAGCAATTTTTGATGAGCTGACACTTCACAAATGCTATTTCTTTCTGATTCTGGGAAGTTTGTGTAGCTACAAATGTTGTTATGGCAAGCTCACAGTGTGGGAGTAAGTGTGATTTTTTTTTATGGTTAAAAATAGATTCGTAGAGGGTGAGAATTTAAAGACACCTTTCAGTTAATGATTTTGCCATGGGAGATCCAGAGAAGGCAAGGGGCTTGCCCAAGGACACACAGAGAGCTCACAGAGCATCTGGGAGGGGCAGGAGCCAGCAGCCTCGCCTAGGGCCCTTTCCAGTGAGCTATAGTCACCTCTCAGTTTTCTTTGTTAAAGACACATAAGTACTTCTGCTGCAGATTTGCAACCACTCCAGGCTGCCTTCTCCCTTAATCTCTTCCTATGAGGCTTCTGATTCCAGACAGAAAAAAAAAAAAAACGAAGTCTATGAAACAAAATCATCTTTCATTTTCAAAGAACATGGCAACTTCATGTTCAACTTTTGTGTAAATTCTCTGTCTCTGCCTTAGTCATTCTCTTCTCTTTTATAACTTTCAAAGCATCTTTGTTTCTCCGACTGCTCTTCCTTCTGTAAGTTCCTACCAGTTATTGATCTATCCAGTGATGAGAGCTATGGCTTTCAGCTATGTCTCCAGGGGACCCTAAAATTACAGGCACTGTCCTCTCCTTCTGAGAACTCCCTCAGTGCAAAGTGCATCTGGGACAAAGGGCTGTTTGTAGAACTCCTAACCTTCTTCTTAAGCCCCATCTCAGACGTTGCCTTCTCTGGAAAGCTTTGCTTGACTCCAAGAGAAGTGATCTATTTTACAAATGAGCACCCAATTGTGTTTCTGAGCCAGCTTCCTCATGAGGAACCTTGGGGACACACCCACATCACAGCACAATGTAACACACAGCACTGTGAGCCCACACTTGAGCCTGTCTGTGAAATTATGTCAGTACTCTCTCTGACCTTATCAAGGTCACCTGCCAGTCAGATTGAGACAGTGTTGACAACTTGGCAAATTCTGTAGCCTTAGTCTTCATGCCATTTCCAGCCTCCGGGTTCCATTGCATTCCATAGACTTCCCCATTTCAGGGTCTCATTCCTCTCCTCACTCCTCACCAAAATATCCAGCTCCCAGGAAGGGGCCCATCTCTAACACTGTGCCCCACTACTACCTACCCTCAAAGGTGCTCTCCATGTCTAAGCTATCTTCAAAACATGTTGTCATCTGCTAAAAGGGAATTCTGGTATCAACCAGCAGGAATCTCATGGCAAAAGCCAAGAAACAGGACTTGGGGGAGCCAGAAGTCCTTTCTGGACTCCCTGAAATTGCCCAATTATGTAGCAACCTCCTCCACCCTGTGGCCCATCAGCCTGGAAGGCAGCCTGGAGAGTGACGGAACTCCACAGGCTGTGGACCAGCTGGATGGTGGAGCCCAGCTCTCTGATTAGAAAATGTGAAGTGTGGGCAGTGGTCAAGGATGACACCCTGGGGGGAAGAATTTTCACACCAGGCCCATTGGTGTGGCCTCTGGAATGTGGGAGAAATCTGTCCAGTCACAGAACTATTCAGGGAGAGGGCATCATGTCCCATGGCCTGGTTCATCGCATCTCACAGAGTCTGCATTCAGGGGGTCGGAGAGCTTGCCACAGCTTGACCGATGACCCCTCCGTGGAGAATGGAGCCTCTGTTCCAGAACAAGCCTCAGCCTCAGTATCTGTCCTCTGAACCCCTTGCTGCCAAAGCTGTCTCCACTGACCCCTACAGTGGGGCCCCTCCCTGGCGAGGGGTCCAAGAGTTCCCAGATGGATGCCAGGGACCTCAGCCCTGCTGAACCTGGAGTCATTCTCCCACTGGGTGTAGTCTTTGTTCTCATAAGTGGTGGGCAGGTTCCCAGGGTCATGAGTTTGGGGTCCAGAGATACCCTGAACACAGAAGCAAAGCAGAGCCAGGGCTCTGATGCTCTTCTCACCCCCAGAGCTGTACCTGGAAGGCAGCATGGCCGGGAAAACTGAGGTCCCTGCCTGAGAGACACATAGAAATGAGCCTTCATGTTGGTGAGAAAGAAACACATATTCATACAGCCATGTCTGCACACACACGCACACGTACACCCCCTCCACACACAGCCCCCACACTCATGAACACATACACACACACACATGCACATGCAGAAGCAGCATTCAGAACACAGTCACAGTAAGAAGTGGAGCATGGAAGACAGCAATATCCAAAGAGCTGGGATGCCTCGTGCAGGAAAAACCAACCATACACCAGGATTGCATGCTGGTAAGAGAACGGGGAAGCAAGTTGTGGAGAAGGTGATGTCACAACCCCTTCCCACTTGTTTTGTAGTGTGCCACCCAGATCCCCCCATGGGGCTGAGTCACTCATTCCCCAGCTGCTAGGAGTGTTGGCAGCAGGCAACTCTGAGTTCCTCTGAACTTAATTGAGTTCCTCTCCCTGAGTCCCTGAATTGTACTTCCTTAAAGAGAATCACCTCGCCCAATGTCACACGCTTTCCTGGAGGCAGCTCACATCCAGTGACCGGTCAATAACAGGCTAGAAAGGCCTGGAGCCCTCCCCTGTATGGAACACAACTCTGAAGGGCCATCCCAGCTCCAGCACTGCCTGTGGGATTGGCTGATACCTTTCTTGTCGCTGCCATTGCAGCAGTTTTCCTTCTGCCCAGTCCTGCTGCTTTCATTCCTCCACAGGCGTTGACTGATCCTAAGGAGAGTCTCCAATGAGCTTCCTCTTCCAGTGCCAGAGTGTGGCTCTTGGGGAAATTAACCCTAGACACCAAGCCAGGCCCCAAGCTCAAGGACAAAGGTGCACCAAGGAGCGAGATGGAGTTTCTACTCTTCAGGAACCCCTAGTGTGTGGGTGAGGCAGGTGTGTAAAAAAATTAACTGTACTCCAGTCAGTAAAAACCTGGGTTTGAGCCTTCAGTTCTGGTTTTGCATCTTACTATCTACCCCTCAGAACTTCAGTTTCTCTACCTTTAGAAGAGTTGTAATCACCTGCCTCACCTGGGACATGAGAAAATCACATAAAAGAGTAGACACTGGTCCAAGTGCCTATGGGCTGTAAATGGCTGCAGGATGTGCTGTGGAACAGAGCCTCAAATGCTCCAGGAGGACTTATTCTGGCACACAATAGTTAAACACAGAGGCAGGTCAGGAGACACTTACTCTGCTAGAAATCTTTTAGGAAAATAGAAATTAGACAGCATTCACATGGAAATAGGGGTTTTAGAAGATCTTGAACTGGGAGCTTCAGGTTCCCATCACAGCTCATCCTGGCCAGGCCTTGGGCAGGGCATGTCTTCTTTCTGGGAAGTGCTGAAGAAGCACTGAGGAAGCACTGAGGAAGTTCCTCCTCATTTCTCCTTTCCAGAAACACAACTGACACATCATTCCTGCCATCGTTCCTGATGCAAGTAAAAATGATGAACTTTCTTTTTGCTCTCTAGAACACTCAAAAATGCTCCTCTGGTGACAATTGGGATAATACCAATCTCCCTAACTGACTTCCCTGACTTTAATAACACAATGTAAAATGAGTTGGACTGCATCCTAAGCCCCTGATGATGTCCTAGGGCCTTCACTGTGAGCAACAGAAACTTCTCCAATTGGACAGGAACTTGTCCTCTTGAGTTGCATTAGAAGGAGCACATCAGGTTAGTCTCTCCTCCTTAGGGTGAAGTAGGATCTCCCAGAAGGGGCTTGGGTATGCAAGGAAGGGGAATAGAGTAGAAGACAGGAAGGAAAAGACAGAGCTCTCTGTTTTTTACAGCTTAATATGTATGGCCTTGAAGATCATTAAAGGGCTTCGTTGATTCCCACAGCTGCCACCTGAGCCTCCACAGAGGTGTTTGCAAAGTGCTATTCAAAGCACACAAGAGAGACCAGCATTTCTCCATCTCCATTTGGCATGATCCCTCCATTGGCTGCACCATGACCTCACCCACTCAGTCTGACCCTTTTATCCTCTAAATGACTATTTCCTGAGTGAATGAATAAATGAACTTCTATCCTCAGCGACTCCCTTCCTCCTATATAACAACAAACAACTAAAAGCTACATATACCTAAATTTATTAGCACACTCATATACAGATATAAACTCACAGAGTTCCATACATGCCTACCAGCCCTAGGTCACAGGGTCACATGCACAGACTCATGAACCTAGACACACAAGCACACACATAAGAGCCACACACACACACGAATACAGACACACAGATACTTACACACTCTCAAATTTTTACTCCTGAGCCCTCTGTTCCAATTCATGGTTGTTGGGACAGTATAACCTAGTGTGATTCTTTGACTAGGGAGTCATGATGACAAATTGCTGAAGTGAATACATTCGTGTATTCACTTATTCTAGCACACAATAGTTAAACAAGATTGAAGAAGAGCTGGCCATGGCAGTGATAGGCGAAAGACTGAGAAACCAGTGCTAGGGAAGCTTCCATTTTTCCAACAGGACTGCCAAAGCCCTCTGTTACTCAGGTTGTTTTGTTGCTCTCCTTTTGGTGGAAATGAGAATTATTGTATGTCCATCTTTAAACTGCTCAAACATAGGAGTACAAACCAACTGTCAACTACAAAGGGCTGCAGAGAGCAGTCTTCAGGAAGACCAATTTTCTTCATCTCCATTTCCGACCCTACAAAAGAAACCGGTTCAGTTCAAAGTACCAGCGATTTTATCTAACAGTCATCATGGCTGGCACGATGAAGCATGCCCTCAAACTAATGTCCCTCCTGCTTCTTTAGCAATACTAAAAGAGTAGAATTTAAATGTTTTCACTCTCAAAGAAAATAATGAGTATGTGAGATAATGGCTTTGTTAATCAGCTTGATGTAATCATTTCATAATATAAACATATATCACACTATCACATCATATCCAATAAGTATATAATATGTACAATTAAAAAGTAATAATGATAAACTCAAAAAATCAGTTTCAAATATGTTATTTAATACAATGTTACAAGGGAGGAAAACTGTGAAATTAATGATCGCCTCTATTTTGTATTAACAGAAGACACTGTGGTTCAGATATGGCAGGTAACTGCCCTCAGGTCACAGTTCAGAAGGAGATAACCACATTTTTAATAATCTGTCACAATGTGAAACTTAAGCCCACTACACAATATACAGCTTCTCCCACACTCCAGGTCATTTATAATAGGAGTGACAGTCAAACATGAAAGAAAGTAAATGTGAAAAATCGGTACTCTAAAATAATTTAGTTTGGGCCATACTGATTCATACCGGTGAGAGGAAATCAGAATTCGATGGGGCTGGCAAGGCACTTGGAGCCCTTAGACACATGAATTGGTCACGTTGAATTCTGTCATCAGATTCCGGGTGTATCGGTGGTGCTTCATTTGCATTAAATGAAAAGCAGTCCAAAAATACACACTGTTGCTAAGGTTACATCTTGCTAGATGCAAATGAAGATGTGTTTGTTCAGACCAGTTAAAAATACCCTGGCACTAGCTTATTTTCCCATTGGCATAGAGGGATTATCAGCAGCCTATTAAACTGAGAGGTTACGTTTACCTTACTCAGCATTAGGGGTCTGGAAAGAGCATTATTTCTGAGTAGTATTTTTAGAACCTGTAGAAGCTACTGTATTCTTTTTTTATTAATTCAAGGAATAAGTCTGGTTTCAGTAGAGTTATAAATATCATCTAATAGCAGGACCTACTACTGCAAATATATAATATACTTCCCCAGGTTCAAAAAGAGCCATCTGCATTGATATTTTTGGAATCTGGGAGGAAATGGGAGCAAGCAGGGCTGCCAATTGCAGTTGAGCAGGACAGGTACAGAAGGAAAACGTCCTTTCACCTGGCTGAGCCTTTTATGTAGATTATTTTACTTAATTCTCACATAACCCTGCATGGTAGAATTATTATTTCTCTCTTTAAATTGAGGAAACTGAGGCTGAGAGACATTTAGCCACTCTATAGTAGTAGAAAGGTGGAAGGTTAAATTTAGAATTAACTCTGAAAACATGCTCTTTTTTCTATATCTTGCTGCTTGTATAACCAAAGATGAATTCTCTAAAAATTTAAAATCTAAATAGGAAACCTGAGCCAGGAAATCAGAAGTTTTGGTGTTTAAAAAAAAGAGACTCTTCAAAATTGAAGTGTTTTTTACTTTTTAACCCAATTTTATTTATTTTCCTAAACATGCCTCAGCTTCTTGTGAGTCAAGAACAGATACTTCTGTTTCCCCTTTACCTCTGGAGATAACAACCCCCAAAATCATTAAGTCCCACTAGTTATAAAATCCTAAAATGTCAGAGTCAGAAGGGGCCCCAGAAGTTACCCCACCCACCTCCTTGAGACACAAAATCCCTGGTACCACATCCTGGAAGGAAGGCCATCAGCCATCTGCTTGAAAGCCTGTATATAAACAGTAGCTCACGTTTGTTGAATGCTAACTCGGTATTGAGTACACGGCACTCATCTAAGCACTTTACCCATTTTAATTCATGTAATCCTTGTAATAACCCAGTGACAAAGGTACCATTATCCCCATTTCACAAATGAAGAAAAACACACATAGAAAGTTTAAGTAAATTGTTCAAGTCCACATTGCTTCTAAGTGGTAGAAATTGAATTAAATCCCATATAGTATTACCCAAGAATCTAAGCTCTTGACCACAGCATGCCACTTTCTCAAAGTAGCTTCCTACTTCACAAAACAGCCTATGCTGTTGTATTATAGAAAGGTATTACCTAGATGGATAATATCCCTTGTTTACTTTAGAGTTCTTTGAGATTGAAATGAATTGGCCAGATGTAGGAAGAGGAAGAAAGAGGAAGAAGAAAAGAAGAGAATGGGAGAGAGATGGTAACGTAGAAAATCTTGATTTCAAAAAGAAATATGGCAGTCATTGTCAACCCTTCCTAGGGCTATTGTAGGGGAAAGAAGATCAACTTAATCATTATTTCAACTGATTGAGCATGTATTATCAGCCAGTTCTGTAATGTGTATTTTTACTAAGCTTCTCAATAACCCTGCAAAGCAAGTTATCACCATCTCGTTCCAGAAATGAAGAAAGTGAAGTTCACAGAGGCCAAGTCATTTGTCCACGGTCACACAGATAAGAAGTGGTAGCCCCAGGATTCAAATCAAGAGCATGGCACCTACAAAATGTATTATCTTTCCATTAGTACTAAGAAACATTTTTATAAAATTTCTTTTTGTATGTTTTCTAGAATTAAGACCTGATACCAGTATGTAGAAGTAATATGGAGTGAGATTTAAGTTTAGCTGTGAGAAAGAATTTCTACAGATATTTAACTTCCTTCTGAAAACACTTTCTCCCTGTGTTGTCGCACAGGAAAGTCCTCCTCTTACTACCTTGGCATATATTTTCCTGGTCTCCTACCTTCTCTCTGTTTTCCAAACATCAATGTGCCCCGTGCTCTCTATGGGGCATATTTCCTTCTCTAGTCACGTTTTCTCCCTGGTTAATCTCTTCTAGTCTCAGTGCTCTGTGTATTTAATATCTGAATGTTGGTTCACAAATTTATATTGCTAACCCTGACCCTAGGACTCCCTTATCTAACTATCTATTCAACATCTTCACTTAAATCTCTAATAAATGTTTAAAACATAACAAATAAATGAACCCTATGATTCTCAACTTCCTTAACACCTCCTGTCACTCCATCACAGTCCTCCCCAAACAGGATCCTGCATCCACTCAATGGCAAAACCTACACATAAGCCTGGATTCCATTCTTCTTCTTAGTCCCCAAATCCAGTCTCTCAGCAAGTCCTATGGTTCATCCCCTGAAATACATCTTGAATCTCTCCACTTTTCCCCACTGGTGCTACTACCACCTAGGCCCAAGACATTACAATGAGTTGCCCAAATAACTTCAAAGACCCATCATTCTTCTTTCTACTCTTGCTCTTCAGAGCAAGCATAGTGATTTTCCTACAATGTAAATCAAATGGGGTCATTCCATTCTTTTTAAAACTCCAGTGGTTTCCAGCTGAATTTAGAATGAAATTCAAACTTCTCCCTCTGTCTCAGGATTTCTCCCTTGTTTTCCTCTAGTCTAATTCTATATCTCTTCCTATGTCACCAATCAGGCTCCAGCCGCACACACCTTTGTCTCTTCCTGCAGCACTCCAAGGTATTTTTACTTGCTGGGCCTTTTGTTTGCAAGACCCCTCCCCCTAATTTTCACATGGATGACTATTTTTCATCTTTCAGGTCTCAAGCCAAATACTCTCAGCTTGTAACACATTACTCCAAAAATTAACGGTATAAAACAACTATTTACTATGACCATAGATTTTATGGGTCATGAATGCAGACATGGCCCAGCAGACCTGGGACTGGAGTGATCTGAAGCCTGTTCACTCAAGTGTCTGGAGGCTGATACTGGCTGTTGGTTGAGGCCATTTCCCCTCCATTTGGGCTACCTTGCACTTCCTAGTGCAGTTACTACAAGGTGAGTAGTAACTGAGTTCTGAGGATGAGTGTCCTGAGAGAGAACAAGAAAGGGAGAGAAAGGGAGACATCATACTGCCTTTTCTGAGCTATCATCAAAAGTTATACAATATTACTTTGGCCATATTCTGTTCTGTAGAAGAAGTCACAAAATCTAGGCCAGCTTCATGAGGTGAAGAAACAGGTTCCATTTCTTCTAGAAGACCACGTGGGAAATGACTACAATAGGAATTTTCAACTGATTTCAGCCTGCAGCCCCAAATCTCATAGAAAAGGGACATGCACTCAGCAATCAGTAAGCTGAAGTAAATAAATTTTTAAGCTATTGATTTTTGTGGTAATTCATTAATCAACAATGGAACTAGAATATTGTGATGGGCTGAATTGTGCCCACCTCCAAAATCTTCATATGCTG
Source organism: Hylobates moloch (assembly GCF_009828535.3). Lineage (NCBI taxonomy): Eukaryota > Metazoa > Chordata > Mammalia > Primates > Hylobatidae > Hylobates > Hylobates moloch. The sequence continues at coordinate 16,255,767 of NW_026652288.1, read as the reverse complement.
AAATTGAAGTGCTAATCCCCAGTGCCTCACACTATGTTATATTTGGAGACAGGGTCTTCCAAGAGGTAATTAAGTTAAAATGAGGTAGGTTATAATCCAGTATGACTGTGTCCTTATAAGAAGAGAAGATTGGGACACAGACACACATAAAGGAAAGCCCATATAAGGATACATATATGAATAGAAGGTGGTTGTCTACAAGCCAAGGAGAGAATCCTTATCAAAAACCAACCCTGCTGGAATCTTGATCTTGGGCGTCTTGGCTTCAGAACTGTGAGAAAATAAATGTTTTGGTTAAGCCACCAGGTCTGTGGTATTTTGTCATGGCAGCCCTAGAAAATAATACAAACAGTATCCTAGGTTAAAAAATAAATAAATAAATAAATAAATAAATAAATAAATAAATAAATAAATAAAACACAATTGCACAAAGAAATGTATATGTTCTTTGAGGCATTTGTTTTGCATAGGAGACATATGAAAGCAGAACTAATTTTTCCTCAAAAGAGAATTAAACTGTGAATGATACCTCTCTATCACAGAATAAAAGGTTAACATTTAAAAATATTTAGGTACCATGTATCTATTTATACTAATATAAAAAATGCAACTTATTAAATTTTAAAGAATGGCCAGGCATGGTGGCTCCCACCTGTAATCCCAGCACTTTGGGAGGTGGAGGCAGGTGGATCAATTGTGGTTAGGAGTTTGAGACCAGCCCGACCAACATAGTGAAACCCAGTCTCTACTAAAAATACAAAAATTAGCCAGGGATGGTGGTGTGTGCCTGTAATCCCAGCTACTCAGGAGGCTGAGGCAGGAGAATCACTTGAACATGGGAAGTGGAGGTTGCAGTGAGCCAAGATGGCGCCATTGCACTCCAGCCTGGGTGACAAAGCAAGACTCCATCTCAAAATAAATAAATAAATAACAAAAAAAGTTATAAAATATTACTTATAGCATAATGACATATACATGTTTTCAATATCAGCATATCTATATCTCTATATGTATTGTATATAAATGCACAGCGGTAGTTCTAGAAGTATAACGCCAAACATTTCATTGTGTTTACTCTGGGGAATAGAGTGGGTTGCATACGGCTATAAGTGTGTTGGTCTTTTACTTTGAACTCTGTACACTTCTAAATTGTTGACATTTTTACACTGGCTATGCATTCCTGCATTGGTAATGCAAAAATAAAGTTGATTCCTTAATTAACTCATCATATCTTAATTAACCCATTATAATACCAATTTCCTGTTTGTCCAGGTCCAACTTGTTGTAGACCAAGACTGCCACAGAACATTCTCTGATCCAGCAGCCTCTAACACCCTTCAGCTCTGTGGGAAGCACAAATTAGGTCTTGAATGCCTCAGCTTGAACGAAAATGCTGGGACAGCAGAATTTGGTGGAAATTTCATTAGTGGACTGAATAACCAGAGCCCAGATTGTTAGGTTTGGAAGCGTCCATGCTTCTGCCCGGGAATATGGGGTATAAGGTTGCTGCAGTGGCTAGAATAGTTGTTTCCATTTTGGATGCCTCCCAAGACAAGGAATAGAGACAGATTGTCTTAAAAATTTAATTCTCTAAATTTGAAAAAAAATTACCAACTACAAACTATGAGCCAGGATGTATGCTACAAAATGTACATAAGCAGTCCATTGAATCCATTGAATGCTCATAAAACTGTGCAAATTTGATATTATTGTCCTAATTTTACAAAAGGGAAACTAAGGCTAAGAAAGTTGGCTTAATTGGAGTAATTCTGAGATCTTTTAACAAAGCAGGCTATTCTCTTGGGAAAAAGTAAGATGTACACTACACCCCCCACCATCATACCTGATACTAATTAATATCTTTTACCTTTTTATATTATCTTTTAATATAATTGCCTTTTGTCTCTTATCATGCTACCCTCTTCCTATCATGTGCAACTGTTGAAGCGAGGCATGGCTTTGCGGTCCTGGGCAATCCTGAGTCCTTCCTTCCTTTCAACATACTCAAGGGCCCCACTCTGTAGGCACATTTACCAGAGAGAGAAGGGCCAGGAAGACTGCATAGCGGGAGATCCAGCGGTGCTCACTCTCAGAAAACAAGTTATCTGAAGCAAATGCCAGAAATAGAACAGTTTGCTTAAAACCAAGAAGGGAAGAAGCTAGAACGAGGTATGAGGGCTGGGAGAGCAGGGGAGTAAGGGATGAGTGATGGCTGAATAGGTCAGAAGTAGCAGTGTTGAGGTATTAATTATATTTTTTTATTTTCTATATGATTGATAATCTGGTTCTGGAGTTTCACTGACTGGGAAGAGGCTGCCCCACGCAGGGCTGGCTAATTCTTAGAGATAGCAGAAGACTTGCCCAGGAGAGCACCTTTCATCTCTATACTAACCAATTCAGAGCCCATACTCCCAACCACCTTCTCTATCTGGCTCTTACACTCCAGGAAGTGGTATTCTTCTGCCTTACTTAACCCAGAAACAGGTACTGGACAATTAGGGTCAGCTCCTATGCCCCAGAGCCCACGGAAATTATTCAGATTAGCCCATTCTAAATCTGCATGCCTTGCCTTTCCCGCAGAAACCACAACAAAAGCTCTGAACTCTGCTTTCCTTGACTTTCTCTGCCTGAGACTCCCGTCTCCCTGCCCTGGTTCTTCTCCATGTGGCCCAGGCCTCCTGTTTCTAGAGAATTGTGAGAAAACCCTTCATGACAGTCATTTATGTGCCTGCATGCCTTATCATTATCTGATTAAAACAAATCAAGAGTATAGTTTTCAAAGCTGGTCAGGAAAACAAATAAATATCAAGATGTTTAAGATACTGGCTGGGGCAAGGAACAGGCACCGGACAATTAGGGCTAGGTGTGAGGGTCAGTCTATGTTGATCCACTCTGCCATGGAGCACACTGATTGGCACTCAGAGCTCGAAGACTCTCTCCCTTTGCCCTTGATCTAAACCAGCTTTCTGAAATTGTCTTATCTGTCACCTAGAAGTCAGCATTTACTCTTTGAACTTGCTGAACTTTCCTAGGAATATGGAATATTTTGTCCTGCGGGAAAAAAATATTGAGACATTAAGTAGCATGTGCAGGTGACCTGGAAAACCCTGAATCCACATCCCTAGAGCACAACCAATGCCAGCTCAAGTGATATGGTTTGGTTCTGTGTCCCTACCCAAATCCTATGTTGAATTGCAATCCCCAGTGTTGGGGGAGGGACCTAATGGGAGGTGATTGGATCATGGAAGTGATTTCTAATGATTTAGTACCATCTCCCTAGTGCTATCTCCTAATAGAGTTCTCACAAGATCTGATGCTTTAAAAGTGTGTGGCACTTTCTTCCCCTTCCCCTTCCACCATGATTGTAAGTTTCCTGAGGCCTCCCAGCTATGCTTCCTGTACCACCTGCAGAAATATGAGTCAATTAAATCTCTTTTCGTCATAAATTACCCAGTCTCAGGTAGTTCTTGCAGCAGTGTGAGAAAAAACCAATACACTAAGGTGGCTGTTATTATTAATTTGGTCTCATTGCAAGGCAAAGGAGTCATAATTAGGATTTGCTTTTCTTTCTCTGGTGAAGAGAAGAGGTAACTGACACACAAAGAAAGAAGTCAACAAAGCATCTTCCCATTAGCTATTTTCCTAGTCACACATCCAATGTGTGATCTAAATGCCCAAGAAGGCACCCTCCTTTCTTTCCTTTCAGAACAACCACATTTAGACTTTGATCCTCTGGGACCTGTAGAACTTTCCTCTCAATGGTCCTCAGTTTCTCCATCTATACACAGAGACTGATAAATGAGTTGATCTCTAAGGTCTTATCCAATTTGCAGAGTCTGTGATGACCAACTGAAGCATTTAGAGATGGGCTTAGCCTTGAGTATAGTGAGATAGAAGTCCCAATTGGATCAGGAAGCTCTAACTTTATTACAGATGCCAATTCCTTTAATACTGCAGGTCTGCCGTGCATGAGTACATGAATGCATACACACATACACACACAAGAAAGAAAAAAAACTGGTTTACTTATTGATTTTGGTTTCTCCACATTAAAAGCCAATACTTTATACTCCAGACAACTCTTTCCGGGTTGTAGGCCATCTAGATAGCTCCCCAGATGCTGATCAGACCCACTAGTTATCAGGAAGACAGGCCCCCAACTCTAAATAATGGAGGAAGCATGTGAGTATTCCATAGAGAACAAAGATTTGGGGCCCAGGATATTCTAACCAGAGCAGGTGCAAAATGCATTTCAGAAGGAGAAGCTAAGTGAAGAAAAGCTCCTTTCATTCCTTCAACTTAGGAAACTTTTCTTGGAGCATTGATTTTAGACATCCAGAACTAAACAAAGTCACCATTAATTTTTACTTCAAAGGCCTTTTCTATGAGCTCTTGTGGGACAAGTGGATTAGGAAGGCATTTATGGTTGTGAATTTGCTGTTATTTCTTTTAATGTGGTGCATCTGACGTGCTAAATGCACTAAGTACCTAATAAACTATCAACTGAATCATGAACAATTTCATTATCTTGTTCAGGGACACAGATTTCCATTAGTTAATTCACCTATTTGCAAAATAAGCAACGGACATTTTACAAATGAGAGAAGCATATTGTTTTTAAATTGCATTTATCAATTCATACCCCAGACATTCAGGCAAGATGATAGGCTGAGAAGCAGCTCCGTCTCACTTCCATGCTTTTCCCAATAAGAGAAAAAAAAGAGAAGTGAACTCAAATTTTTACAGCTGTGAGTGAAAGTTTAAGTCAAGAAAAATTCCTGTGAGTACTTATATCGAATACATGATTCAGGAGCTAAGGTTTGAATATCTGTGGGAGAAATGAAAAAAATATGGCCATGTATTCAGAGGCAGTCTGAAGTGGCCTCACTGCACAAAGCCCAGCATAACAGAAGCTACGCTACCTGTGTACTGAGGCTAGAAATGTTCCACCTGTTGGACAAGGGGCAGGATGGCTTAACCAAGGAGGAGACAGAGGCAGAGATTAAACTTCTAAAGCTGTAAAGAACACTACCATGTAGCTCTTATGAATACTTTTCAGAAGATGTAAAAATTCCTGATTGGGAAACTATTGTCAGAAGCGACCTGGTCCTGATTAATCTCATGGATCTCCAGATGACTGCTTCTACAAATCATTCTACAAGCAGGATTCCCACAAAAACGAACTCCACTGGATATTAGAAACCACAGAAAAAAACTGCCACGTGTTATCATCAGCATTGGCAAAAGACATGGGAATTTGTACCCAAAGAAGATACTTTAATTAGGAATATTTAAAGTGTTTCAAAAAGCAAATCAAGAAAGGAAAGGTACAATGTAAGAATATAATAGAATAAAAACATAATAGGCAAATCTAAAAAAAATCTAAAAATAAAAATAAAGGGGCTAAAACTGAGGGGGAGGGAATTCAGCATCTTGACTTAATAATTGATTAACCAATACAAAAATAAAAAGAACCATCCAGAATTCAGGAGAGCTGTGCAAAATGGAAAACAGAATCCAAGAGATATGAGGCTTAAGACATAAATTCCAACACAATCAAATAGGTGTTCAAAGGGACTTGCCTTGTGTTTGCTAACTTGAATGAGCTGTGACCAGCGTTAGTTTCAAGACTGTAATAGTCTTATCAAAGGTGTTGGTCAGTTTCCCGCTTTTCCTAATCTCTGTAATATTTTCTATTATTTAAGAGTTATCTGTTCCTTGGTAGGTGGTAAAACAGGCCTGGGGAATGTGCGGAGTGGGGTTGTTGGTGACTGGACATTTTAACTATAAAGTTATTCAATGGTAACATTTGAGGATTTTTATTTCTTCTTGAGTCAATTTTCATGTTTATAATTTGCTTTAAAATGTATACGGTTCAGTCATTGGCATTAAATTGACTAACTCATTTTTAAATGTACATTTGATAAAATCAAATACTCATTTATATTTTTTAAAAATCTGAGTAACCTAGAATCTGAAATAGATAACCTTAACCTGTTAAAGGTATTCTACTAAAATACGTCAGTAAGTGTCACATTCAATATAAAATACAGAACAATTTCCCAAGAGAGTGAAAATGAGATCAAGATGCCTACTGTCACTATTTATTTAATATTGTATTGGAGGTCCTAGGCAATGTATTTAGACAAAAAATAAATAAAAATAGCTGATAAAAGTTTTAATAAAAATAAATTTTTTATTATTTGCAATTTACATGATTTTTGTAGATGAAAAAACTCAGGCTCTACCAATAAGCTATAGAAATAGTAAATGATTTTAGTGAGGTCTCTGAGTAGATCAATATACAAAAACTGTATTTTCATATATGAACAATAAAAACTTTGTTAATGAAATTTAAAAATGTATTCCATTATAACAGCATGAAAAACATCAAACACATAAGTATATAAGAGGCATATAAGGATTATAAACAGAAAGCTGTGAAGCATTATAGAGATAAACAAAAGAAGATACATAAATAAGGGGATATACCATATCATTGATTAGAAGGCCCAACATTATAAAGATATCAATTGTCCCCAAATTCATTGAAAGATTCATTGTAATCAAAATCATGACAGGAGAGGTTATTTTTGATTCTTTATTTTGTATTGTTCTTCTGAGAAAATTGACAAGCTAATATTAGCATTAAAATGGAGCTGCAAAAGAGAAAACTTTATGGTAATTTTGAAGAATAAACAAAATTGGAGAAATGGTATAACCAGAGAGCAAGAATTATTAGAAAGCTACAGTACGTAGCTACAGTGCTACAGCACTGGCTTTAGGATAGACAAAGAAGCTAGTGGACCCAGCTGAGATTCAGAAATAGACTCTCATATATATGAGAATTTATTTATAATAAAGTGGCTCTGCATAGCCATAGGGAAAAGGCAGCCTTTTCAATAAATGGTTCTGGGTCAAATGGAATTTTATATTAGAAAATGTGAATATTGACACCTACTTCACATTATGTACATCACGTACAAACATTAATTTCAGTTAAATTGCTTAACTCAACTTGAAAGTTAAAGCAACACAGTTCCTAAATGATAACATACACTCAATAATACATATACTAAAGGATGTTATTCAGCTAAATGGCAGTCAGAATAAAAGCAACAGTGAGTTAAGAAGATAAAATATTTTCATAAAGACTAAATTTTATTGAGTATAAATATTAAAACATAAATGTTAAAAGTATATGAAATTTGATATTATTAACTCATTTTAACAAGTCATATGTTAAAGTGAAAACAAAAATGGAAAGAATATTTTTAAATGAACAGAATATATCACTACAGCTTAAAATTGTGAGATGTAATTAAAATAGTATTTTAAAATACAAGGCCAAATGCATAAAGTAGAAAATTTTAAAAAACTGAAAACAAATGAGCTACTAATGAAGAAAAGTGAAATAACTCACAAAAGTCAAAGTAAAAAATAATTTTCAATAAACAAACAAAACAGTAATATAAAGCAAGAACCCAAGTATTGGTAACAGTTATTCTTTCCAAAGCCTAATAAAATATAAAAAAACTCACCAGGAAAAAATAATTAAATGTTAAACATATTACCAAAAACTAGAATGTGCTATAGATACTGTAAAAGAATAGGAATAGCTATGTACCGGTAAGTTTGAACTTAAATAAAATAGAGAACCTTTTAGAAATATGTAAGTGATAAAAACAAGCTCAGTAAGAATATGGTCAAGGCCATTGTGAGTTTTTAAATGCACTATTAATTTTGGTTTGCTGGTATTATATCTGGGAATTTTATATCTGTGACTTAAAAGTGAGAGACATCTGTGATTTCTTGTTTGGGTATTATCTCTAACAATTTTCTTTTCCTTAAAATCAGGATGATAACAGTTTTATAAATTAATTCAGAGACTTTCCATATTCATCTATGCTTCAGAGCACTTTATCAATTGAGTGTTTTTAAAGTTTGAAATAAATCACTTGTAAAACCAATTAGTCCTAGAGCTTTTATTAAAGATATATGTAATAAATCTTTAATGTCTATCATGTTTATTGTTCTATATAGATTTTCTGTTTCTTGATTCAGTTTTGTATATTTATATTTTTAAGAAAAATAACTTATTTTATTGATATATCATAAAGTAAAAAATTATTTTATTATAATTTTTAAATCCCATCTATATCTATTATTGCACCCTCATTTATAGTTGTATTTTTGTTTGTGTTCTCTCTTTAATTGGATCATCATCTATTTATCTATTTTACTGATTTTTAAATATTATCTCTTGGTTTTATTCATCAAATCTTCTTGTTTTTGTTCTTCAATTATCAGTAGCCCGTTTTGTCTTTACTATTTTATTTTCTTTATGTAAATCTGTCCTTTTCTTTTTCTAATATCTTTATTTGAATTCTTATTTTATTTAATTTTCTTTTAATAGCTACTTTTATAAATTTGTATCATTATATTCTGGGAAAGATTATTTTGAAATGTGCTTGTCATAAAATAATGACTTTCCATAATTAAAATGTATGGGAAATCTTGCTTTAAAAATTCACACATTGAATCAATCAAATCAGAAACTTGGGAATAATCAATCTTCCACCTCTCCAGCTTTCCCCCATTTTACACCAGCCCACGCTGGCCTTGAATTTTGTAGTCTATTTTTCAAAATTCTATTAGTTCTGTCCTTTTTCTGTTTCCATTCCTGCTGCCACTATTGTAAAGTTATCTGTCATTTCCACCCAGATTGCTGCAATAATCATTAATCTTCCTGTCAACTGCTGCTTTTTAAAAATTTATTGTCCACAATGCTGTTAACAATTTACAACTAAGTCCACAGTTTGCTGTCCACTGAATTTTGTCCCCTTAAAATTCATATGTTGAAACCCTAACCACCAATATGACTATATATTGGAACAAGGCTTTTATGGATATAATTAGGTTAAATGAGGTCGGAAGAGTGGGTCCCTGATCTGATAGGATCGGTGCCCTTGTAACAGACACCAGAGAGCTCGCTTTCTCTCCACTGTGAGGGTGCAGAGAGAACTTCGCCATCTGCAAGCCGGGAAGAGAGTCTTCACCAGCAACCGACGGTGGTGGCACTCTGATCTTGGACTTCCTCCTTTCGGAAGGATGAGAAAGGAGGAAACATTTCTGCTGTTAAGTCATCCAATCTGTAGTATTTAGTTGTGGCAGCCCAAACACATTAATACATATTGGTCATGATACTTCCTCACTTAAAATGTTAATGACTTTGCAACGCTTTAAATTCAATTTTCTAATCATGGCTCATAAAGGCTTCCATGATTTGTTCTTACATCTCCCTGGCTCCTCTCCCCATTAATCACCCCAGATCATCAGTTGTGCCAGGTTGGGAAAGCACCGCCATCCACAGAGCATTCAGTTTCCACCCACTTCTACACAAACCTTTCCCAGCCCTGCCCCACCAAATTCTCTCTCACAAGTGAAAGGATGCACCTTTTCAACTATTTTACTCTCTTTGCCTAACACTGTGCCTGACACATAATAGAGATTCTATTACAGTCTGTGGAATTGAGTAAAAATGAATAAAAATTATTAGCTATTTTCTTAATTACATTACATGATATATTTTAAAGACCACACACTTTGCTTTTGTTTATTTTAACAGATTTAATCACCCAATTTCCAATTCCATGTCCTAATTCAGGCAAGAATATCCAAAGGCCCTGGAAGAGAAGAGACAGGAAGATGCTGATGAAATAAAGTTCCGGGCCTGGGACTACTCTGTACACGAATCTGATTACCAGCTAGTATAGAAATCTCCATGATTTACTGTTGATGGCAGGTGGCCATCAGGAGATTCCAGGAGATTTTCCAGAAGAAAAAACTCACATGTGAGCCTTTGCTGTACTCGACCCAGCATCCACCAGTAACAGAAATGTGGATAGTTGCTGAAATGAACACTTTTGTCTCTGTTTATAGAAAAGGGAGGCTGGGCGTGGTGGCTCACGCCTGTAATCCCTGCACTTTGGGAGGGCAAGGTGGGCGGATCACGAGGTCACGAGTTCCAGACCAGTCTGACCAACATAGTGAAACCCCATCTCTAAAAATACAAAAAAATTAGCCGGGTGTGGTGGTGTGCGCCTGTAATCCCAGCTATTCCGGAGGCTGAGGCAACAGAATCGCGTGAACCTGGGAGGTGGAGGGTGCAGTGAGCCAAGATCACGCCATTGCACTCCAGCCTGGGTGACAGTGCAAGACTTCGTATCAAAAAAAAAAAAAAAAAAAAAAAAAGAAAAGGGAAATAATGCCTCAAAATTGTCAATTGGACACATTGAAAGCACAAATGACGTCCAGTGAAGCAAGGATTTAAGAAGATAAAATCAAAACAGTTTTCTTTACAGCAGACACTGCTGGTGCCCCCCCCCCAGATCTCCTCAGGTCCCTTGTACTGTTTCTGTGCTGATCACACTGTAATAAAACAGGAAATTACTAGCAAAAAATTAACAAACTTAAAAAAATTAAAACATTACTCTGTTAAATGAGAAAATTAAAATTAACATCACACATTATCAATGAATTAACTCAAAAGCACAACATTAAAAAAGATGTTATTTACATATCTAAAGGAACTCCATAATGTTTTTTAAACATTTTTATTTCAATAGCTTTTGGGGTACAAGTGGTTTTTTGTTACATGGATGAATTACATGGTGGTGAAGTCTGAGATTTTAGCGCACTCATCACCCAAGTAATGTACATTGTGCTCAATTGGTAGGTTTTTTTTTTTATCTCTAGCCCTCCTCCTACCCTCCCACTTCTGAGTCTTTAAAGTTTATTATACCACCCTGTATCCCTTTGCATATTCGTAGCTTAGTTCTCACTTATAAGTGTAAACATACAGTTTTTGATTTTCCACTCCTATGTTATTTACTTAGAATAATGGCCTCCAGCTGTATCCAAGTTGCTGCGAGAGACATTATTTTATTCCTTTTCTGTGGCTGAGTAGTATTCGATTTTATATATATATAAATAGCAAAATTATATAATTGATATATGTAATTGATATATATATATAAAATTGAAATATATATATCACATTTTCTTTGCTCACTCATTATTTGATGGGCACTTAGGTTGGTTCCATATCTTTGCTATTGTGAATTGTTCCGCTATAAAGATAAATGTGCAAATGTCCTTTTCATATAATGACTTCTTTTTCTTTGAGTAGATACCCAGTAGTGAAATTGCTGTATCGAATAGAACTACTTTTAGCTCTTTAAAGAATCTCCATACTGTTTTCCATAGAGGTTGTACTAGTTTACATTCCTATCAGCAGTGAATAGGTGTTCCCTTCTCCCTGTATCCATGCCAACATCTATTGTTTTTTAACTTTTGAATAATGGCAACTCTCTCAGGACTAAGGTGATATCTCATTGTGGTTTTTATTTGCATTCCCCCGATGATTAGTGATATTGAGCATTTTTTCATCTGTTATTTTGCCATTTGTATATCTTCATTTGAGAAATGTCTGTTTATGTCTTTTGCCTACTTTTTGATGGGATTATTTGTTTTTTTTTCTTGTTCGTTTGTTTGAGAACTCCATAATCTTAAAGGTTTTTCATTACTAAATAAGAAAGACTGATAATAAATTAAATAATAGTTAAGCTCAACAAGTTAACTGAAGGAAAACAAAAACTTACAATAGATTCATAAAGGTAAAACCATCATATATTGTGAATTAGAAAGCAAAGCAAATCCAACAGCACATCAAAAAGATAATTCTTCATTATCAGGCAAGTTTCACCCCAGGAATGCAAGGATGTTTCAACATAATCTAAGAACTGAAACCACAAAAATTCTAGAAGAAAACCTAGGAAAAACTCTTCTCGACATTGGAATAGGCAAATAATTTATAACTAAGACCCTATATTAGTCTATTTTCACGCTGCTGATAAAGACATACTGGAGACTGGGAAGAAAAAGAGGTTTAAGTGAACCTACAGTTCCATATGGCTGGGGAGGCCTCATAATCATGGTGGGAGGTGAAAGGCGCTTCTTACATGGCAGTGGCAAGAGATAACAAGAAAGAAGCAAAAGTGGAAACCACTGATAAGGCCATCAGATGTATTGAGGCTTATTCACTATCAGGAGAATAGCATGGGAAAGACTAGCCCCCATAATTCAATTTCCTCCCCCTGAGTCCCTCCTACAACACGTAGGAATTCTGGGAGATACAATTCAAGTTGAGATTTTGGTGGGGACACAGCCAAACCATATCAGAACCTAAAAGCAAAAGCAACAAAAACAAAAATAAATAAATGGAACCTAATTAAACTAAAACTCTTCTGCAATGCAAAAGAAATAATCATCAGACTAGTAAGACAACTCACAGAATGGGAGAAAATGTTTGCAAACTTTGCATCTGACAAAGGACTAATATCCAGAATCTACAGGGAACCCAAAACAGTATAAGAAAGAACAAATAAACCCATCAAAAAGTGATCAAATGACATGAGCTGGCACTTCTCAAAAGAAGATATACAGATGGCCAACAAGCATATGAAAAAATGCTCAACATCATTAATCATTAGGGAAATGAAAATTAAAACCACACTGAGGTACCACCTTACCCCAGCCACAATGGCAATTATTAAAAAATCAGAAAACAATAGATGTTGGCATGGATGTGGTGAAAGCGAATGCTTATACACTGCTCGTGGGAATGTAAATTAGTACAACCTCTTTGGAAAACAAATGGGGATTTCTCAAAGAACTGAAATTAGATCTACCATTTCATCCAGCAATCCCACTACTGGCTATCTACCTGAAGGAAAAGAAGTCATTATATAAAAAAAAAATCTACACGTGGATGTTTATCACAGCACAATTCACAATTGCAAAGATGTGGAACCAACCTAAGTGCAAATAAACCGATGAGTGGATAAATAGAAAATGTGGTATATATACACCATAGAATACTACTCGGCCATAAAGAACAAAATAATGTATTTTGCCTCAACTGGCATAGAACTAGAGGCCATTATTCTAAGTGAAGTAGCTCAGGAATAAGACACCAAATACCATATGTTCTCACTTATAAGTGGGAGCTAAGCCGTGGGTATACAAAGGCATACAGAGTGGTATAATGAACCTTGGAGACTCATAAGTGAGAGGGTGGAAGGGGGATGAGGGATCAAAAGAACTACCTGTTGGGTACAATGTACACTACTCAGGTGATAAAAGCACTAAAATCTCAGATTTCATCACTATATAATTCATCCATGAAACCGAAAAAAAACACTTATACCCCAAAAGCTATTGAAATAAGAAAAAAATAAAACAACAATTATTTTTTTAATTTTTTTTAAAAGGAGAATTGATTAAAAAAAGAGCAATGACAATTCTCTAGTAAATTATAGCAGGGAAAGAAGAGATAAAGTGGAATTCAAAAGGAACCAAAAGTACATCTTCAAGGGGGATTTACAAATTATAAGAGAATTTTGTGTATAATTGACTGCTAATACATTTGAAAATCTCTTTCATTTTAATGAAAATGTAAATTGTCAAAACTGGCTTATGAAGAAAAACAAAATCTGAATGAACCAATAACTTTGAAAAACACTTAAAACTGTCACTAAAACTAGTCCCATAAAACGGCACCAGTGCAAAATATTTTTTGGAATAGACCTCTGGGATTCCTATGCTATTTAAATGTTTTTAGAGCACACAAAGAGATAAAAAAAATTCGGTTATTTTTATAGCTTAATGCTGATATCAAAATGTTACAATGATAATCAAAAATAAAAACATATATTGAAAATATGTGTATATTAGATAGATAAATAATAGCAAATCAGACCCCTTGAAATTTTTAAATTTCAAGATTTAAAAATGAGACTTCTCCATAAGGTTACCCGAGGCAGAATGGATGTCAGTTAGTGAACAATCTCAGCAAATAGAACAAGTAAGACTCATTTTCATTATGCAAAGGTAATTCACCTTTAGGAACTCAAGGTAATTTAATATATTCACAAGATAAAGAAGGAAAAACTGTGAGATAACCTCTATACACAGCAAGCGGGTGTTTGGTAAAGTTATTTCCAATTTCTAAATAAAACAAAACGTCTTTTCAAATTAGAGTTAGAATGTTCTCCTAAATGTCATTGACTTGGGAACCGCAGGTGAGGTACTTAGACCATGAGCATCTCCAGCAAGATAGCATTCAAGGGATGTGCAGTGAGTATCTCCGAGCCCCAGAGTGTGAAGCCAGCTGCCAAAGGACCAGTTTAAGGAAGAGCTTTCTTAACTCTTTAACATTCCTCACTCCCAATCTCCAAACTTGATGGGTTAGAAACTGCTTACCAAGCAGGAGTGCAGGAGAAGGGATAGCATTGGTGGAGAAATGAAAAATAGTGGCAGTGGAAGGCTTCTTGCCTGAGACATATTCATTCTGGGAGGGGAGAAGACTTAATCCTAAATCAACTTTGGAGTTCTACTTAATATCTTGGACTTCATATTCTAATTTTTGGACTGAGATTGTTTGAAACTTAAATTTTAGACTGTTATCTAAGAGTAAGGAGAAAAACTATGTGTCTGCTAGAGTTTTCATCCAAGACCAAAAGAAAATTACCTCCTCTAAGACACTGAAAAGGATTGGAGTTTTTATTATGTCGTCAGTCTTGCGTAGCTAATTGTACTGGTTACATTTATTTTCAGTCCCATATGAACATTTGAATCAGCTTGTCAAGTAGCTAAAAAAAAATCCTGTTTAGATTCTGAGTAGAATTGCATTTAATTTGTACATTGATCTGTGGCAAAGTTACATTTTTATAATACTAGGTGTTTTCTATTAGAGTGTTCTTTTTATATCTTCCGCCAGTTTTCTAATTTACTTCACATAGGCTATGCATATTTTTGTTAAGATTGTCCCTAAGTAGTTTTAATTCATTTGTATAGCAATAAGAAGTGCTTTTCCATTATAATTTCCCTTATAATTTCCACTTTTTCTCTTAGAATTTCCATGTAATCCTCACTATATATTGGAATTTATTGAACACTTTTGTGGATCTTTAGTCCAACAACCTAACAAAGTTCCTTATGCTTATTTGTTTTTATTGTCTAGATAATTAAGTGGTCTGCAAATATCATTTTTTCTTTACTAATATTTATGCTTCTTTTAATTTTATTTAATGAATTTCATGGATTTTATGCAACTACATCAATTCACATTATCACAGTGAGGCTATTTTGTTATATCAGCTGACTGAGGAGTGTGTGTGTATGTGTACATGTGGCCAATCAGGAGTGTCTTCTGACATCAATTAAGATGATCCCATGGCTCTTATCCTTTGATATGCTAATAGTGAATTTCATTAATTGTTTTCCTGATGAGGAACTCTTATTATATGGCAATAACTATAATAGGGAGGGAGAAACCTTAGATATTCATAATGCATTATGTTTTCAATTCAATGCAAAATATTATTTTCGAAGTGACCTATGTCTGAGTTTTGCATATATGTTTGTGAGGCTGGCCAAAATTATGTGTGTGTGGTGTGTGTGTGTGTGTGTGTGTGAAGTGTGCATGTATGTTAGCCTTTTTTAGGGTTTAGTATCAAAATAGCATTAAATTGGCTGTGAAGTGTTGTTTTTCTGTGCTCCAGATCAGTCAATACAACACGGGAATTACCTTATTTTTGAAAAGCAAGCTGAACAGGAATCCGTTTTTATAGGGCTAGATCTTGACTACTTTTTACAATTTTTCCACGTTATTAGATCAGTGTGCTACCTTTTATTGATGTGATTTTACTAAACTATATGTTACCAGAAAAATCACTCATATTTTTAAGTTTTTCAACTTTTGCCCTGAAAATGAATGTTTCATTCCTCTATCATTTTAAATAATTTTAAATTATCATTTTCTAATCTCCATATTTTTTCTTTTTCATTTTTCTACTTTTTAAATTTGGGTTAATTTGTCATGGATTTCCTATCTTATCAATTTTTCCAAAATAAACCCCCTTTCTTCATTTTATTATTCAGGATTTTTTATAACCTTTTAAAATTTCCATTTTTTTGCTTTCATCTTTGTCAAAGCAGTCTTGCTTTCTGAGGGGATTTATTTTGATTTATTTTCTTACCTTCTTTAATTGTATGCTTACTTCTTTTATTCTCAATTTTCCTTTTTTCTCTTATATGAAAGTAAGACTATCTATGAGGACTGCTAAGCCAACAGTTTAAAGCTTCCAAAATGAAGTGTATTCATTGTAGTTTATTTCTAAATAGACATTTTAATTTTCTCTTTAATTCAAAATTTATTTAAAATCTTTTATATGGCCATTTTTATTAAAGTCTAACATACATACAGAAAAGTGCACAAGTAACAGGATTGTGTGTTTCAAAAATTTTTTAGTATGAAATAAATAATTTTTAGTGTAAGTCATCCTATGATGCATTTTTTGATTTTATTACATTACAGCAATAATTCAATGGGTTTTTTTGTATTTTATTAAGATTTTCTTTAAGATCTAATACAGTGTTTTTTTGAATACTTGTGTTTTTTTAAAAATATATTATTTCTGTTTGTTGGTACAAAGTTTCATAGAAAATAGACATATAAATACATATAATGATATCATTCACACATTTTCATCATATAATGTATCTAATGATATTTAATTATCCTTAGTTGTTCTAAAATTTGTTCAGGTCAGAGCACAGCTCACAAAGAAATTTATTTGTATGGCACACTCAGAAAAATGAACAAAGCTGCTTGAAGCCTGAGGTAATTGGTTTTAGGCTGTGGCTGCCTCAGGTCCCACCAGGCCACCCCATGGCCACGTGGATCAATATCTCAGCACTTCAGTGACCCATCTGCGGCACACCACTGTGGGAAGGGCTGGGAAGCTCAGCTCTCAAGCCTTTGTTATTGTTTACTTAATCTGCTGATTTCAGAAAACTGTGCATTAAAATGAACTACATGAATGTGGATTTGTCTGTTTCCCTTTTACTTTGTTAGCTTTTTCTTCACAAATTTTGAATCAAGATTGTTAGAGATCTAAAAATCTATGATTCATATGGATTCCATGATTTTTAAGGATTATATTATTTATCAATATTTTATCTCTCCATTGTCTTACTTAGAAATCCTCACTTTAAATTCACTCTTACCTAAAATTAATATTGCTATTTTGGGGTTTGTACTATAACAGTGTACCCGGGACAAATAAAAGAGTCAATTTATGTTACTTACAAGTGGTACACCTAAAACAGAACGAAACATACATTTTGCCTTTTATGTTTCATTCTGTTTTAGGTGTGCCACTCGTACATAGCACAGAGCCATTACCCAACCTAAGGATCTCTTTCCTTCATATTCATTGTCATTATTTCCTTTGGACCTATTTTTGCACTCATATTTTCAACTTAATGAGCTTTTTCAGTGTTTACTTTTATTTCTCTGTCCTGTTTTTGTTTTAAGTAATTGAGTTTTCTTTGTTCATGTTATTCCTCTAGTATTTTCATGTTTATACATCCTATTCAAATTTTGCTGGTGGAAACTCTTAAATCATTGGATCACATCAATCTCTAGAGCCAGCCAGTATCTATATCTTTTATTTCAACAAGATAAAAACTTTAGGAAAATTTCATTTCCCCCATCTCTCTAACACTAGCCTCCTTGTATATTAAGGTACAAACTGATGTTAAAATGTTTTTAAATTATGCAAAAATAATTATTTCAACTATAAGTTATATCGGTTGCTGGGGTTTGGTGATGTGGCTTTCTTTGTTATGGTTTTGTTTTGAGTTTTTTGCAAGGCTATTTAAAAAAAAACAAAACAAAGCATATATCTTCCCTTTCTTGAATTTATTATTGACTTTGATACACTCTATACTAGAACAAGTCTTTTGGAAGATTCTCTGAGTTGTGAGTTTAAGAGCCCTTGCGTTACCAAGAACATCTTCATATTTCCCTCTCAATGGAGTGGTAGTTTGTGTGTCAATTCTAGAACTCTTCTTTCAAAATAATTTTATCTCATACCTCTGAAAAAACTTCCTCCGTTATTCTTAGCATCCAACATTGCCAAAAAGAAGTTAGGTGATAATCTAATCTTTACTGATTTCTTCTTTTCTTTTTCTGCAAACTTAGAAGAATTTCTCTCTTTTATTTTATTTTGCAGTTTCATTAGCACATATCTAGATGTAAATATTTGTTTATTTATCTATCTATTTAAATTATTCCCAAGTAGCACTTTTTGGGTCTTCAGGTTTGAGAACTCTGTCTCAAATCACTTACTTTCTTCTGAAGAGTAAGTTGTAATGTGTCTGTTCTCAAAAAATAGATATTCCTGCTGTTAATTACCTAGGGAGAGGGCAGGTTGCTGGGTAGGAAGTTGAGACTCAGAAGGTGTGGTAGGCAGAATGGCCCTTCAAAGATATCCCATCCTAATTCCCAGAACCTGTGAGTATGTTGAGGCATTCCTGCCATGATTTTGTTACATTATATGGTACAGTTGACCTTAAGATGTGGAAATTATCTAGCTGGGCCTGGCCCAATCTCATGAGTTCTTGACAGCAGTGTGCCTTCTCTGAAGCAGAAGGGGAACTTAGAAGCACTGGAAGCATAGAACACTCACTGTATCATTACTGCTTTGAAATGGAGGAGGCCATATTCAGAGAATATGGAATAAGGGATATGAGAGCCTAGAGGAGCCGAAGGCAGTCCAGGCCAACAGTGAGGGAAAAAATAGCTACCTTAGACCTATAACCCCAAGAAACTGGATTTTGTCAAAAACCTGAAAGTCATGGGAAGTGGATTTTTCCCAGAGCCTCCTGATAAGAACCCAACCAGTCAACACTTTAACTTTGACCCTACCGTAAGGCCCTAAGAAGAGAACCCAGTCATGCCTACCCAGACTTCTAATCCATAGAACTGTGAGATAATAAATAGGTGCTGTTGTAAGCTGTTAAACTTGTGGTAATTGTCGTGCAGCAGTGGAAAGCTACAGACAGCAAGCCTTTTTCAAGTGGGAAATAAATCCCTGCTTCTTACTCTTGGGCTTTGAGGATGGGAAATATTTGGGTAGGAAAGCTAAGTAAATGGTGACAGTGTAATAAATGGAAGACCTCAGAAGAGAAAATTGAACATTTTATAACTAATGTCATACAGTCAAGGCCCTTGCAAACCTTTTTTTTTTGAGATAGAGTCTCACTCTGTCACCCAGGCTGGGGTGCAGTGGCGCAATCTCGGCTCACTGCAAGCTTCACCTCTAGGGTTCATGCCATTCTCCTGCCTCAGCCTCCTGAGTAGCTGAGACTACAGGCGCCTGCCACCACATCTGGCTAATTTTTTGTATTTTTAGTAGAGATGGGGTTTCACCGTGTTAGCCAGGATGGTCTCAATCTCCTGACCTCGTGCTCTGCCTGCCTCAGGCTCCCAAAGTGCTGGGATTACAGGCGTGAGCCACTGCACCTGGCCAGGCCCTTTTAAGTTGGAGAAAGCTATCAATTTCCTTACATTGATTCAAACTAGGTCAAAGACATATCCTTCTTAGGTGGATATTACTTCTCTTGTTTAAAATTAGGAAATCATGGCTCATAAGATGAAGTGACTTGCTCTGAGCTACATAGTCACAGTCAGGCTGGGGTTTAAAACAAAACTTGTCTCTTTTCCCAAACTCTGAGCATTAGTTCATTCATACCTAACACTCCAGTTCAAAGGCTGGGACAGCTCTTTTCTGAGCCCTAGACTCCTAGACAGGGACCTGATCCTGCCTGGATCCTACCAGCTCCTTCACTTAAGATCTCCATCTAGTCCTGCTTAGATTGGACTTCACAGCTGACTCCCACTGCCTCTTAAACACCAATATGGAAGCCTACGGGAATCTCCCCCAGGCCCACCAGTGGCCCTAAAGCTAAATATTACATCCATCCATCTCCTTTACTTTCTCCTCAAGGAGCCAGCTCCTCCATCTAGACATTTGCCTCTTATTCTAAGGCCATACTCCATCCCCTTCTGAAGTAAGAGGAGAAGACATTTGAAAATATATGCATGTCCTTTTTTAGTTGTCACAGTAACTGAGGGGTGCTCAGCCATTGAAGTGTACTGTTCCTACAATTCATGGGTCAGTTCACACAATGAAAAACTGTCTTACCCTAAATGCCAATAGCACCCCAGTTAAGAAACACTTGACTGTGGTCTGTTTCACTTCCCTGTGATGTGAGGCAGCACATCACCCAATTTTATCCAAACTAGTTGTATCTGCCATACAATGCCTACTGCGATCTTGCCTCTACCCACCTTTCCAGAAAGATTTCCTTTTATGAATATCCTGGGACACCTTGTACACTGCCATTCCTTTCTGCCTCAGGATTCCCACACCCTTTTCCTCTAATATCTTTCTTCTACTTGTCTATTTGCCTGGTGACAGGCAATCATTCATCCCCAAAGTAGCTGAAGTTCTACTTTTAGGAGGTTCTTCCTAAGTCCCTGAGGCAGAGTCTCAGAGAGGATGGAGGTCTACTCTGTATCTTCAGAATGTAGTATTAATAAGTAGTCCAACAAATAAAGCAGTTGTTCAAAGAATATTATTAAATAAATAAATTAGTGAATAAATAAATTAATTCTGTAACCAATGATGGATTATTGAGTAAATGAGCAATCGATTGGGAAGAAAATATGCATTACATATTGCTCTGTGATACATTTCACATCCTAAATAGCCTGCAAGCATCAAATACCATCCATTGTCTTATGTGATACTGAACTCAAGCTAAAGCATAGCTCTCAATGCATTTCAAGGTGTCTTAAACAGTCTCCTCCTCTTATGTTCATAAGTACTTTGCTTGTTATTGGCTGTGCACTGTGCACGTGCTACTTCGCCCCTCCTTGGCAGGCTGGTGGCTGGTCTGGACCAGGAAGCTCTCTCAATGAGTGTGATGTCTGGACTGCCAGGGGCAGTGACCAGGAGAGCCAGGCAGTGAGTGGCTACTGGCTGTGTCTGGGTGCCTGAGTAAGGGGGGCAAGCTCAGCTGTCCCTTTGCTGTTCTCTTGATCTGGATTCCTTCACCTAGAATATTATTAAAAATGGAAACATCCCGTTTTAAATAACAGAAGAGTTATTTTAAAAATACTGTAACTGCATCAAAAATGTATCATCTTTTCAATATAAGCATATCATTACATATGAAGCTTCTGGAGGCCATGTGCTTTGACTGAGGCCTCTCCAGTTCCCCGCATTGGTTAAACGGGAATGTTAAAAGCCCACTTCTCAAAAGTGAGAAGTGCACATAAGGAATTTTGTGCTAGGGATGTGGAAACTCCTATATACTGTACTGATTTATTCATGTGCTTCAAATGCATCATTTACTGTACATGCATGATATCCCAGGAACTAGGAGTCTGAGGAAGGCCAGCACTGTTATTCTCAGAGTTCATGGTCTAACACTGGAGACCAACCCACGGAATTTATGATGAGAGAGGTTGAGGCAAGAAGGGGGCTGACTTCACAGGGCAGACATCCTTCACTTAGCCCAGGGGAATCGGAGGAGGAGATAGGAGAGATTCCAAGGACAGATGAGTTCCAAATCTGAATTTTAATAAAGTAGTAAAGACCAAGAGAGGAAGAATTCCAGAAAGAGAAACCAGCTTGTGCTGCAGAAATGCCAAAAGCTGCTATGAGTATTGTTCCTATTACCCTTCTTATGACTGCCCATTTGTGAATAACACTTGCCTAATTATTAATGATACACTGCTTTGTGTCCTATTGTACCATCACTGAATGCTACTTCTTTGTTGCATTGTTGTTAAAGTCTCACTTGTTTATACGTTGTCTCCTCAAAGATCTATGATGTTTTTTCCCTGCATCCTAAACAGAACTCTTGCAGAAACAAAACTCATCCGCTTCCCCAACCTGCTCCCTCTTCAACCATCCCTTCTACAATCCCTCAGTCACACAGACTCAAGGCCCTGGGTTCATCTTTAGCACCTCCTTTCCCTCTCCTACTTCCATTCTTATTCCCTGGCCTCTCAAAGACACCGATCATGAAGGCTCAGTACTTGCGCCTCGGTTAAGTTTCCTTCCCACCCCCAACCCCAGCAACATCTCCTCTCCCAGCCCTAGGCCTGCCTGAACCTCTCTGAGGGGTCTGAGGGGCCTCAGTTACTGCTGCAGGCTCCGCCCTGGCCTCTTGGCCCCCAGGCTTGTCCTCTGGCTGTCTGTGCACATCGGCTGAATGACTGAACTCCACTCTCTCTGTGCTTCTGGTGTTACCCTAGCCCTTTCAGCCCAGCAAGATGGACATAACATCTTTCTTGCATATTACAGGGATGCTATGAGACTCGAGACCAGTTTATTATGGTGCCAGGCACAAGGAATTGGAAAAAGTGAGATTTTGGACGTTACTAATGTGCTTTTTCTTTGGCCTTTCCAAGCACTAGATCTTTTTTTTTTTTTTTTTTTTGAGATGGAGTCTCGCTGTCGCCCAGGCTAGAGTGCAGTGCTGCGATTTCGGCTCAATGCAGGCTCCGCCCCCTGGGGTTCACGCCATTCTCCTGCCTCAGCCTCCAGATTAGCTGGGACTACAGGCGCCCGCCACCTCGCCCGGCTAATTTTTTGTATTTTTAGTAGAGACGGGGTTTCACCGTGTGAGCCAGGATGGTCTCGATCTCCTGACCTCGTGATCCACCCGTGTTGGCCTCCCAAAGTGCTGGGATGACAGGCGTGAGCCACCGCAGTCGGCCACCAAGCACTAGATCTTTAATATGCTCCAGAGATTTGTGTGGTGTGTGTGTTTGTGTGGCCAGGTTGAAGAACAGGGTTTTGACATGGAAGGAAGGAAGGAAGGAAGGAAGGAAGGAAGGAAGGAAGGAAGGAGGAAGGAAGGAAGGAAGGAAGGAAGGAAGGAAGGAAGGAAGGAAGGAAGGAAGGAAGGAAGGAAGGAAGGAAGGAAATTATGAAGCAAGACAATAATCCCCAAGCCAGACTATTGTTTCCAGAGAAATTTACTGAGTGCATTTTTTTTTTCATGCTGGCATATTTAGAATCAAATTTGGATAGCTATATTCTTAGATCTTTCCCAAAGTGCAGAGGAAAACATTCTTCTCTACCCCTAAGATTTACTGCAGTCAGAAATAAGGAGCCTCTGACACACAGGGGGAAGAAATATTCAACCCAATGTAACTTTTCCAGGCTCTTCTCCATTCTGGGGAAATGGCTTCAGATTCCAGCACTTATTATAGAAAAAAAATAAATCTTAGAAAGAACTTGGTGAGAGGGGCAACGGGATGGGGCCTTGACAGAGGAAGGCGGAGATGCACGGGTCTGCTACCTGTGAGAGCTGAGGGAGGCTAAATCTGCAGAGAGAAGTGACCATTTCCCCCTAGGGAGAATTGTTGAAGCCAAAGGTACGGACAGTCCATCAGTAATAGCTGCAATATGATGATCACCAGAGTTCCCTGCAGCCACGTAGCCACGTGAACAACAAAATGTGCAACCTGGTGCAGTTCTGAGGATCCGAAGAATCACAGGGTCCTCTGCCTTTCCAAGGCCCGGAGGCCATTTTAACTTCCCTTCTCATATATTCAGACTCTATCTTAGGCAAAGGAGTGGGGTTGTGGGGGAAGGGGCCCCCCAAATAATGAAACAATTTTTTTTGAGACAGTATTTCGCTCTGTTGCCCAGGTGGGAGTGCAGTGGCACGAACACAGCTCACTGCAGGCTTAGCTTCCTGGACTCAAGCAATCCTCCCACCCCAGCATCCCGAGTAGCTGGGACTACAGGCATGCGCCACCGTGTGCAGCCAATGAAACACTTTTTATCAATTCTGAGACTGAATAATGCCTTGAGAGAGGTCTTCAGTTTTAATATGAGACTAAACTCTATACCAGACTGAAATATACACTGCGCTCCAGCCTGGGCGACAGAGCGAGACTCCTTCTCAAAAAAAAAAAAAAGATTTTAGTAGTTTTTGTTTTATTTGATGTGTGTGTGTGTGTGTGTGTGTGTGTTTGGTGTGTGAGTCAATGTTTTATTGCATTCTGGCTAACCAGCATAGAGAGATTTTTGAGAAGGCCATTTGATTATACACAAATTTTTAAAAACAACTACCATTTTTCTCTGCAAATCCAAGTTGTTGTGAGAGATGGCTTTGTGCCTTCCTCCTGCGTAGCCTTCCAATCCATTGTAGTGAGGAGAAAGATGAATAGGAAGAGATGAAAACTGGAATACAATCCCAAGAAATGATTTAACCTGATAGCTAACTGACTCTATGATCTTTCCTGACCTACCTTCAAATATTATTTTTCATTTATTCCTTTAATCTACCCAATCCCTTTCCAAGGATCATTTCTTCCAAATTCAGAGTCTCTCTGAAAATGAGCTACAGCTTCCTAATTAGAAAATTGTTCTCATGCTTGTGGCAGGGGCCTCCTGCTCCCACCTGTCTCAATGCTTCTCTGAAGCTTGTTTTCTTCCTCTCTTTGTTCTAAGTTCATGGACTCTGGGTATCCAGGGCTGAGCCTCAGTGGACACAAAGAATAAGAGCTGAAAATGGAGATGAAGAGAAACTGGAGCACCAGTCTGCCAAAGGCATGGGATCAGATAAGAACCAGGGAGCAGACACAAAGAGAAGGGGCTCTCTACAAGTGACACAAAAATGGCCTTTGTATGGAAGAGTCACTGCTGGGAGTTGAGGAAGCAGCTTGGCTGGGCCATTTTGGGGAATCCTAGAAGTGGCCTCTGGTCTTGTTTGCTTCTCAGCTTTCTCTCTTTCCAGGTATCAAGCTTCAGGCCGGCATGGGCTGGGATCTCAGCAACAGGTGCCTGTGAAGGGGAGAAGAAATCTTGTAACAAAGCCAGTTTCATCATTAAAATGACTCAAGAAACCCCCATTGGTTGTTGTCTGCTGAGTGCCTGACCCTGTGCTAGGAGAGTCAGGGAGAAGGAGGTTTCTTCAGAAGTCCCCTGTGCCAATGAGTGTGCCCAGTGGAGTGGGATGCATTTATATTCACATATCAGGATCAACCAGCAGTAGCACGGATGCTGCTGGTGGTACTGCAGACTCCTAGCTCAGTGCTCTGTTTCCATGACACTTCTTCTGAATTATTATCAAAACAAGTCTACATGAGCTAATACTGTGCATGCTCACTCTGCTTAAACCCTTCCACTCCCAATCCTGTTTCTCTTCTGTGCCCCCATAGAACCATGTTCATTTCTTTACTGCGTCTGTAGTATTTTGTCATGAGGATTACAAGGCAATTCTTGAGATTTTGGAGAATATTAATGTGGTTGCTTTAACAGCTATTTTGAAAACCATTAAAATTTAAGTTGTTTTCCTTACCAAGTAGTGGCAGAACAAACTGAGCCTGTAGGGAAACTTTGAGGGTTGGCATCAGAATCAAGGTGCTGAATTTGGGGCTTCCATGTCTAAGGACTGTACCAAGTTGGCCGCATCAAAATATCCTGCTTTTCCCTTCTGTACGGGCTTGGACTGGGTGACTGCTTTGGCATCTTGGGGCCTGGTCCCCGACTGCCTTGTGTTCCGGCTCGGAGTATATGGGCCATCTCCCCTTCTAAGACTGAGCACTGTGTGTCAGGGCTGGGTGGGTTTTGTCTTTGCTCTCACAGTGATGCCCTGAACAGCTTTTACAGCTTCTGCGAAGATGTGTGAAATTGAATCATAAACCAGAAGTTCCATCCCGCCGCCCAGTGAACTTGGCAAAGACAGAAGTGTTCATCTTCCCTGTGTTGTGTTCGCCCACATGAATCTCTCCTCCCATTCCCAGAATGGCCCCGTCATCCTCTCCTTTTCCCTGTATAAGTGAGTTCTCAGCCAGTTGGCTCTGCTCTTCCACCCTAAACTCACCAGGATCCGCCTTCCCTCATCCTGACTAGCTCAGGCGGCTGCAGCCTTCTCCCCTATACCTTTGACTTCTTGGATCCTTGTGCTGCTGCCAACAGTGTATTTCCAGACCTGCATTCAAGATGATCCTTTCTGTGCCAGCCCTCCTCAGCCTGCCCACTCATTCTGCAGCTTACTAAAAAACCACAGAACCATGACATGAAAGGAGTTGACCCAGCGTAGAAATTATCTCCTTCTACAGCATTGCAAGGCTGCCAAGCAACCCTGCTTGAGTGTGTCCAGTGACAGCAGACTCCCTGCCACATTATTTGTGTAGTTTTGTGTAGCACTAACAAAATTTGTGTAGCTCTATTTTGTAGCTCTATTGTGTAGCAATTTGTGTAGCTCTAACAGAAAGTTTTCCTCAAAATCAGAGAAAACCAAAAGGGGCCTCGTAAAGTTCTTGGAATACAAATCTATCATGGTGCAAGAATGAAACAGGGCCAGAAAGCTACAAAGACAAGTCAGGGCAAGTTCAGGGTTTAAAAAGCTACACTGCCTTCCAGTCAAAGAGCACACCAAGTGCACAGTCTCCCTTATGGTTGGTCTAGCTGGGCTCTGGCCCCCCATAGTGTCCACCTCTAGTCTTATTGCTGTCCTCTGGGGCCACAGGGGACTTTGCACAACTACTCTCATGGGTTTCTGGAACCTTCTCTCCCTCAGGGTCAGTGCCTCCCAGACTTTTATACATGCCATCATCCAACCTGGGTTACTTTTTCTACGGTTCATATTCAGCCTTTCTTTCTAGATACATTTTTCTGTACCTCCCTCTGGAAGCCGTATCTGATAACCTATCTTCTCCAACTTCTGCTTAATTCTGCAGCAGTTTAGCAAAGTTGACCAGAAGTCTTTCTACCATTTCCATAGGCTTGTTTTTCTCAAATAGAGCTTCTGGAAGGCAGGGACTCATGTTTGTTTTATTGCCCATATGTAAAGAAACCACATTGGAATTTTTCTTCAGCGACTGCCTTCTAACTTCCTAATTGTGTCTAACATCGTATGAGGAAAGTGAAGCCCACGGAGGTTGCTGAGTCCCAAGTTCCTTCAGCTGAGTGCTGTCAAAGCAGGACTGAAACCCAGGTCTCCTGACTCCCATTCCAGTGGTGATTTTTTTCCCCAATATATCCCCTTGGCCTACAGAATTTTAATACAACAATTCTTTTGTGAATTACTTGCCTGTTGAGGCGTCTGTATGTCCTCTGATTAACATGATCACTCTTGTCTATCTTAAATAACATCAACGAATTCATGCATAATCTCTAATTGAGCCTTTTTTAAGCCTTTGTAAAGAACTATGTACAGACCACAAATGCTTTTTTGATGATAATAGTGATTTTTACCAAAAGCCTTCATTTAGGATAAGTGTGCAACTGCAGAAAGCAAGGCTACTGTTCCTACTCACATTCCCATGTTCACTACAAGCAACTTCAAAGAAACTCTGCAGATGAAGCAATGCCACTATATTGCAATTTAAGCTTTCTTCAGTCATTTCTCTGCAACCACACTCAAATTTTCAATTCCTCAAATAGAAAATGAACTGAATAGACATTAACAAAGTAATCTCTCTACTTCTTTGAAAATTGCAAACTAGCTGAATTTTTCTCTTATGGTTGATAATAGCCATGAAGAAACCAATCATAACTCCTTCTCTTCTGCCTCCCAAATACATCATTTGAAAAAGCTTCCTTTATTGGGTAATAAAATGAGAGGAAAAATCATATTAGAGACTAATGAACTCATATAGTGTTATTTTCATCACTTAGTAACCTCAGGATATGAACAATTTTCTTTAAATGAATTTTTTAAATGTGGACTAAGGAATCCATATCCTTAAAAGCCTGAAGTTGTCAAAGTAGAGTGATAACTTTTTTCAAGTTTATAAATTTCGATACAGAAAAACAGTCTTTTATAGCTTTAGCTGTCTTTAACTTCAATCACATATACTAGCTAAAGTTATTAAGCCCAAGCACTGACCTAGATTGAGAAAAAGAGGACATCAATTCTAAAGACATGAACATTTGGGACAATAATTGTAGCCACAGCTCAAAGAGGAGGCATCCTGTTTTCCTGTAGGGATGGACAGAGAACTTCATAAAGCACACACTACAGGCTGAGGCAGTACCTAGGAATCAAACTGGGCACCACTCAAAGCAGGCATTAGCTGGAGAGTTTGTCACAGCCTTTAGTGACTTCAGAAGTGAAAGGAAAGAAGATGCAGTGGAAGGGTTAGTTGTGTAACCAGGAAGGGTTGGCACTTTGCTAAATATGTGGAATTATTGAGAGTCAAAAATAAGCCAGCTTCACCCCCATGTTTCCTGTGCACTTACCTACAAACTGTCTGGCCTGCCTACAGAAGAATCTTCCTTTCTGATAAGGTTTTGTGTGTTCCTTTCAGAATATGTACGTCTTTATGTCCTCTGAAAAGTAATGCAAACTGAGCTGATGTGGAAGATACTCCCCTTACTCAAAGCACTGTAGACATGCCGTCTTAAAAATGGAAAAACTAATCAGCTAGGAATTGTAAAGTCATAGCCTAATTTGAGACCAAGAAAGGAAAATTCCACATTGAGAAAAAAATAAGAGGGGATCTCAAAATGGTAAGTGAGATTTAAAACTGAAAAGTGTTATAGGGAAATTGGAACCTGGTACAGGCCTTAACAGCTGGCACTAAGGATTAATGCCACCCAGAGAGGGGAATTCAGCCAGGAGTCCTATGTGTGTGGGCAGCTGAAACTGAGTGGTCTGAATTGATTCTGTAGCCACTGGTATTGTTGTTTGTAAGAAAATCACTGCCTACCAGCTGGGTGCAGTAACTCACACCTGTAATACCAGCGCTTTGGGAGGCTGAGGTGAGTGGATCACTCAAGGCCAGGAGTTAGAGACCAGCCTTGCCAACATGGTGAAACCTCGTCTTTAATGAAAAAAAAAAAAAAAATAGCTGAGTATGGTGGCATGTGCCTGTAATCACAGCTACTCAGGAGGCTGAGGCAGGAGAATTACCTGAACCAAGGAGACAGAGGTTGCAGTGAGTCAAGATTGTGCCACTGTACTCCAGCCTGGGTGATAGACAGAGTGAGACTCTGTCTCAAAAAGAAAAAAAAAATGAAAAGAAATAGAAAATCACTGTCCATCTAACCCAAGAAAGCTGTAATGAAGCTTTTTATCCACCTAGGTCAGTGAATAAAAATAAACACACCTGCAAAAAATCAAAACACAGGAAGGGTTCCAAAACTAAGCTACTTGAGTTATCCAGGACACCAAAGAAATAAATTAACATAAAGATTAGTCCAGTACACTTAAACTCATAAAGCATTAGCGATGCAAATAAGAAACTGTCACCCAAAGCAAATCACATGGGTTTCTAATAGAAAATATCCTCATAGCCAAAATGATAAACCATATAAGAAAATGAATGACACAGAAGAACAATTAAGAGAAACAATAAATAATCCTGGAGATACTTGCAACAACTTAAATAAAAGTAAAAGTAATTCAAATCAGTAGCTTCAATTAGGGTTTCTCTTAGGATTTCAAGAATAATTCAGCAACAGAAACGCTACCAGTATATTTTATCACATTAAACAAATTAAAGGAGAGAAGCCATAGGAAATATAGAGAAAATGTTAGATAAAATTTGCCATCATCTGTGATAAGGACCCTTAGAAAACTCAAAATAAAAGAAAATGTTCTTAATTTTATAAAGAGTGGCTACCAAAAACTTATTGAAATACCACAACTAAAGGTAAAATTCTAAAGATATTCTGAGTAAACTCAGAAATGAGACAAGGGTGATTGATAAATGCACCATTGTTCAACACTGTACTGAAGATCTTAGCCTGTGTGATAAGAAAAATAAATTAAGAGGAATAAGAATTTGAAAGACAAAGTAACAGCTACACTCAACTGTAATTAATGTGACTGTCTACATCAAGCGTTGAAAAACTGTATCTGTGAAAAACCAGAAGTAAATATGTTTGACTTTTTGACTTTTTAGGACATACGTTCTCTATCACAACTACTCAGCTCTGCCACTGAAACATAAAAACAGCCATAGATCATACACCAATGAATTAATTTAGCTATGCTCCAATATAACTTTATTTATAAAAACAGGTTGTGGGCTACATTTGATCCAAGTGTCATAATTTGCAAACTTCTGATTTATACAGAATAAAAAGACAAATATTGAAAATCAATAAAAGATTTCATCAGGATTGCTGCAAATAAAATCACAATATATAAGTCAATAACTTCTTACATGTTGGCAATAACTAATTAAAACTCCCTTATTCACAGTATCAAAATGATCCATTCACAATAGCAGTAAAAATTATAAAGTACCTAAAATAAATCTAAAGATTATAAGCAATACTGTTACAAACAAAATTACTAAAAATTATTATTTAAAAGAAAAACAATAAATTAGAATATATTAAGACTATGTTCATAGAAGGAACTAAAAGATATCATAACTAGGTTGGTTCACCCTATGTTAATTGAAAAAATACCAAAACATTCTCATCAAAAAGCCTGTATGTATTCATGTGAAGTGTCTATATATACACACACATTAGTATATATGTATGACTGTGTGTGAATACATATATATTATAAATTCAGACTTTAGAATATATATATATATATATATATAAGTCCATATCAAAGAGAAAATTCCAAAGAAAGCCAATAAATTTGTATAAAAATCAGGAAAAAATCGCTTCTCAATCTTTTGGCTAAGATCAAGTATAAAAATCAGGAAAAAGAAGTGGACACATTAAATATCAGAGATGAAGATGTATTATAAAAATAGATTAATCAGAACAATGTAGCATGTGAACAGGGATAGATGTGAACTTGGTCTACATTAGAAGAGGTATTAGAAAACAAAATGGAAAAGATGGTGTTGGCACAAATGGCTTTTTCTAAAAGAAAATAATTAGATCCCTTTCTCATACTATTTTCCCAAATATATTTTATACGTATCAAAGTGAAAAATAAACTTTAACATTAGATGTGAACATTGAAAAAATACGTTTTTGACTTTTGGTGAGAAAAAGCTTCTTTAAAGAAGAAACAAACAAAAAACCCAAAATTATAAAACTATATAAATTGGCTTCAACAAAATTAAGCCCTTCTATATGATAAAAGGTGCCACAAAGTGAAAAAGAAAGCCACAGATTAGATAAATTAGCAATACATCTAGTAAGCGATTAATATTCAGAAAATAATATCTGACTTTCATAAACAATAATAAACTACAAAATTATAAATTATAAAAGATACAATAGCTATAATTACAAAGGATAGGTTTAGATATTTTTCAGAAAAGAAAACCTGACAAATCAGTAAACATATGAAAAGATGCTCAGTTTTCAGTCTGTCATTAGTAATTAAGAAAATGTCAATGAAAACAATAAAATTACATCTCACAGATAAAAAATACCAGAAAATTTGACAACAGAAATATTGGCAAATATGTGGAGACATCAATAAGCTGATGCATTGTTACTGTGAGCAACAAAATGGTAGAACCATTTTAAAGAGGAATTTGTCAATACCTGGTAAAACTGAATATGTATGTAGTCTACAGAATCATGTAGTTATCATGAAGGAGCATTCTAAAAACCCAAACTATTGAATGAAGAAACAAAAGAATCATAATATTATATGATAGCATTTACATCAACTTTAAAACCATGCAATATATTAAGTGTATATAGCTCTTTAAGGAATGTGCAGATAGTGTGAATGGAAAGATTCCCAACAAATTCATGATAGTTGTTGTCTCTGGAAGGAGAAGAATGGCAATGGAGCTGGAAGATGTGTCAGTTGGGTTAAGTATGGTTATAACAACTTCAACATGCTACAGGAGGGGTACAAGTTGTTGTAGCATCTCACATTGCTCACATTGCCAATTAAGGCTTCCAACCCAGCAGTGACTTATGACTGCCCACAAACCAATGGTCAGAACTGATCACATGACCCTGCAAAGGCAGCAGGGAAATGTAGTCCTCTCAATGCCCCTAAAAAGAGAAGAACCAGAAGTGACTTGGCACTGATTTTCAATTTTCAGTTGAACATTAATCTTATTACTTAAGAGGAAACATTAAAGCACAAATAACAAAATGTTAATATTCTGGGTGACAAGAACATAGATGTTTGTTACATTAATGTTTGTCAATGTATCCCTTAGAATGAGGTAAGCACCTCTCAATCATTACTCCTTAGTGTGAATTAGATTATCAGTGCTTGGATCGAGACAAAAAATAAAAAAGAAATAGATGCATGCTGAAATCACACTTTAGTTACTGACACATTCCCCCATCACCTTCAACAACTAGTAAAATCTCCTTAGAAAGTTAGAAAATTTATCTATAATGGCCACTCTCTAAATATCCCATCACCTCAGTCAAACTGAAGTATTCATAATGTCCTGAGTAAACTCACGTCTGGGTACATTTGTTGTTATTTCTAACTTTCTTCCCTTTTCCCTCTGGGTCAATTCTACTCAGCCTAAATTTGCAAAAACATAAAATGTATTCCAAACATCAGTGACATTTGGTTGGAAAAAAATAAACGAAAAAAAAAAAAAACAAAAAAAAACCCTTGACCACCTGCAGGAAATGAGCATCAAATTAGTATGCATGCCACTTTGGCAATAAACAAAACCAACATATTCTGCTGTGTTTCTTCTGCTAGGTGAAATAACAATTTTTTTGTTTTGCTTTTCTCAGTCCTTTCACTTCTGTCACTTTATATGATTCTTTCAACATCCTTATGAGGTTGACAGGGCAGGCATTTATTATCCAGAGTGAACAAATAAAGATATTGAGACAAGAGAAGTTTGCTGACCCACCCAAAATCATACAAGGAATTCAAAGCAGAGCTGTTCCCACCACCCAGGGCTGAAGATGGCAAGCTCTTCTCACTAGATCACTCTGCCTGTTTAGAAGGGCAGTTTCTGATTCTTGTCCACATATTTGGCCAGGGCCTTCCTCTATATACACTCATCCTTCTTGGAGACAAGACTTAATGGAAGCCAATGGAATCCATGAGAAATTGTGGAGGAACTTGATAATTTACAAACAGAAGACAAGCATCCTAGATATGCAATGTGCTGCAAACTTTAGTGCTCATATCAGAAGGTGGGGTAAATGTTCAGTATCAGGGAGACCCAAAAACACCAGCCTGGATGCAGCACATGATTGCTGTGGTTTTGAATCCCAGCTCTGCCACTTACTTGCCTTATGACTTTGGGAAATCATCTGCCCTCTCTGGGCCTCAGTTTCTCTGTCTGTCAAACGAATAAAAAAGTTTAGTTTATGTCTAAAGCCCCTTCTCCTCTGAGATTCTAAGAGCTGGAAATGATTAACTATGTATAATAAAAGGTAATGTTCCTTTTTTCTTTCTAGAAAAAAACCCACATTAAGTGGATTAGCTGAAGCCTAGGTATAGATGAAACATAGAAATCAGAAAATTAACAGCGTTTACATATATAAACAAAGAAAACACTGGATTTTCTAAAATTTTCCATTTTCTCTCCCACTAACAGATGGGAAGCAGTTTGATGGAGTTTATCAGAGGAAGCAGCTGCCATCCTACATGAGTGACACTAATGAGACAGGTGAAATATTCAAGAGCCCAAGACTGTCTTCAAGAAACTACTGCAGTTCTGGCAGGGTCATACTGGGCTTGCCTGGAGGTTTGTCTTCTGCTCTAAAAATAGACTGTAAATACTATTTTTTATAATGATGATGACTATTATTTAGAGCTTGCCCCAGCCTCCAGGCAAATGTCCCAGGAAGAACAAAAGGACGCTTAGTATAATTAAAACAAAGAAAACGTAGAGGTGTTGGCATGTGAGAAAAGGAAGTGTTTCAACATCAGAAGCCAAGAACTATTTGTTGGATTTGATTAATAATCACTAATGTGGATTTTATTTTAAGATCACACAACAGTGTGGAGTTTTGCTTTATTCATACACACACAAAAGCAGCCAAACAGCTCTCTTTATGAAAAAGTTATTACATTGCCCTTCTGGGCTTGATTGTACTTTTCCAGAAATAATTTGAAAGGGCAATTTTTCTAATCTCTGGATCTTGAAGATTCAGGATTTGGTGTAATTCAGATCAACTCAGTGGATATGAATTAAGTTTGTATTAGATGTCAATATTAAGTTTAAATTAAGTTTATATTAGATATTTAGATGTCAAACATTGAGAACACAAACATTGTGTGTTTTTGTGTGTGTGTATAATTTCTAATTTTCAGGAGCCCAGGAAGTAATGGGCAGAATTAAAACACTGTGAGATACATTCTAGGAAGAGGAAATAGCAGGTATAAAAGCAGATAGAAGTGATATAATATTTCAAGTTAAAGAGTGGAGAGAAATGCAGCAGAAAGAACAAGTAAAAGCAGATTGTAATTTGGCCATATGAGTTCTGCAGAGAATGTAAGACTCTGGCCTAGTGTAATGGGGAGCCACTGAAGAGTTTCAATAGAGGGATTCTGTGATCATAGTTGTCTTTTAGAAAGGTCACTTGGGCTTCAGGATGGACAGTGAATTAGACAGACTAGATATGAAGGCAGGGAGACCAACCAGAAACCTGTTGAAATAACTGTGGTGAAAATTGATAAGAGGTTGAGCTGGGCAGTGGCTGAAGGGGGGATAATAAAGAAGATATAATAAATATGAATTCTAAAGACAGCAAGTTTCCTCCAAGTATGACTATTCTAAGGCATTTCTCAAGTAGTTACAGGGTTAAAAGGCAAACACAATAGGCTGCAAACCATGAATATAGCCATTTATGTAGTTGTCGCATGTAGTAATGAGCATTTAAACATAAAATATTAATATAATATTAGCATAGCTTATAAAGAAGCTCTACAGAGTCAACCATTCTGTTTGATGGTAATTTTAACACTGTGTTATTACTGAAATTGTATTTTTCAGCTGCCAAAGATTAGGATCAACTGACCTATGAAAAAGCATCAGTAGATCTGGACTTGAAACAGAAGTCATTTTTTGAAACTTTTCAAATAAGAGAGAAAGAAAGAGAGACAGAGACAGAGTGGATAGTAAGAGAGAATCCTGGCCTATGTATGAATCAAACCTGCCCACTTGCTCACTAATATATTTTTTGAAAAGCAAAGAAAGTATTTGCAAAGAAAAAGTAGATTTGGTTGTCCAAATAATTCAAGAATTGGTCCTAAACTGTAAGTCATGACACCCGTGTTTTAATTTATTGGCTGTGGCTGTAACTCAGTTGATGACTTGAACAAGTTACATCAAGCCTTAATTTCTAGACTATAAATGGGTATAGTCAAAAATGACCCCTACTTACCTGTTTGTGTAGCTGAATGGATGACTAGGATATGCCTGTTAAATGCTCTAAGCCTCTGCTTAAGGTTCCCATATAGATGTCATTACTTCATTGGCAGGGATTTTGGAGACTGTGAGCTTTGAAGGTGATGAGTTTGAGTCCCCTAAGGGGACAATCAGCAATTTCTGGGTTTACCTGGCCAGCCAAAGAATGAGATCAACTGACCTATAAAAAACTATCAGAAGATTTGGACTTAGAAGAAATAGAAGAAACATGCTGAGAGTTTGCAAATCAGAGAGAAAGAAAAGAAGAGACAGAAAGAAAAGAAAAAAAATTTGTGGGTGAAAATAACTATAATCACTTTTTAAACTCGGTAGCTGGGTAATATGATTTGAATCTGTGTCCTCATCAAATCTCATGTCGAATTGTAATCTCCAGTGTTGGAGGTAGGGACTGGTGAGAGGTGATTAAATCATGGGGGCAGGGCTCTCATGAATGGTTTAGCCCCATCCCCTCTGTGCTGCTCCCGTGATAGTGAGTGACTTCTCAGGAGATCTGGATGTTTTAAAAGTGGGTAACACCTCCTTCACTTTCTCTCTTACTTTTTCTCTGGTCATGTAAGACATGCCTGCCTCCCTTCACCTTCAGCCGTGGTTGTAAGTTTGCTGAGGCCTCCCCAGAAGCTGGGCGGATGGCTAACATCATGCTTCCTGTACAGCCTGCAGAACTGTGAGCCAGTTAAACCTCTTTTCTTTATAAATCACCCAGTCTCAGGTATTTCTCTGTAGCAATGTGAAAACAAACTAATATGCTGGGTTACATCAGGCACTGGGCTAGCACTCATTAGTTGCACAGTCATGATCTTATTAACATTTCTCTCTAGCACACAGTAGGCCCTCAATAAACATTAGTTGCATAAACAACTCCTTGTGGCAAGTCCTGTTACAATCATTTTATTTATGAAGATGAGAAACAAGACTGAGGGCAATTAAATAACCTGCTCAAAGTCATACTGCTGTTAGGTGTGAGGAGGGGCCCAGATTTACATCTGGACCACAATGCAAAGTTCCTACATGGTTCCTCTAACTTCCCTGCCTCCACTTTCCTTCCCTATTTTCACTGTGTCACCAGCGACCCTTACAGTTCCTGGGCTATGTAATTTTTCTTCATTGTTGGCTGTCATTTGACTCTATTTTCCCAGATCCTGAGAATTCACCCCCCACTTCTTTTTTGGGGGGAGAGAGGTGGATCGTGCTGTTTATACTCTTCCTCACCTTGGAAGTCAACATACGTATTATCCAGATTTGATACATACGAGAAATCTACTCTAAATAGAATGCTCTTTACAGCCAAAATTGGGGGCTCTTGTCAAATAACTGGCAGGAACCAAGTCAGGTCTTTGACATTCATATGAGAGAAGAACCCTCAAGATTCTTTCTGCTTTATTAATGTAAGTTTATAAATTGTTGGTAAAAACCTAAAGAAATGCAAGGCCAGATTAAATGATTCACTCAGTCAATTGGCATTTGTTAAATATTAATTTTTTTAATGTGTCATGGGCTCTTCCGGGTGTTGAGGAGTTATAAAGACCAATAATCAAGCATAAATCCTGGCCTCAAGGAGCTCATAGTCTATTCGGGAGGCACATAGAGTTGCTGTTCACTCTTAGAAGATTCTATATTTGTGATATTGCCTACTTGTTAAAATTTATTCGTAACCCCAAAATCTATACTCTCATTGGTTTTGTGATCTATAGACATGCACCAAGCATGAAACACTTGAGGCACCCAGACATGCATGTTCCGAGTTGAGGTCCAACAAGACAGTATTCTGCCTTCTTGTTTCAGCTTTCATACAGTGTCCTTTTTGTGATCTATTTAGTGCTACACTTCTTTCACATTTTTGTACTTGTTGACAGTGATTTCACTGTTTAAAATGACCTCTGAGGGCAAGGCATGGTGGTGCATGCCTGTAATCCCAGCACTTTGGGAGGCCAAGGTGGGTGGATCACAAGGTCAAGAGATCGAGACCATCCTGTCCAACATGGTGAAACCCTGTCTCTGCTAGAAATAGAAAAAAGTTAGCTGGGCATGGTGGTGTGTGCCTGTAGTCCCAGCTACTTGGGAGGCTAAGGCAGTAGAATCGCTTGAACCTGGGAGACAGAGGTTGCAGTGAGCCGAGATCACACCACTGCACTCCAGCCTGGCAACAGAGTGAGACTCTATCTCAAAAAAAAGACCTCTGAGCACAGTGCTGAAGTGTCATCTAGTGTTTCTAAGCACAAGAAGGCTGTGAAGTTCTTTACAGAGAAAATACATGTGTTAAATAAACTTCATT
Organism: Hylobates moloch; assembly: GCF_009828535.3. Taxonomy (NCBI): domain Eukaryota; kingdom Metazoa; phylum Chordata; class Mammalia; order Primates; family Hylobatidae; genus Hylobates; species Hylobates moloch. The sequence continues at coordinate 16,218,244 of NW_026652288.1, read as the reverse complement.
CAGGCATGAGTTATAGTGCCGTTGACCATGAGTTCAATATTAATGAATCAATATTGTATATTAAATAAAGTACCTTTAAACAGAAACACACATAAAGCAAGGTTATGTGTTGATTAGTTGACAAATATGTGACTCTTGCAGGAACTTCACCCTACATTTCCCCTAGAAGCTATCGCTCAGCATTTATTCAGTGTTTAAGATGACTTCATAGAATATAGCTACTGCACATAAAAAGAATCAACTGTTTATAAACGTATCCAATCATCACAGCTTGGTGAGTGCTCCTGTAGAGGTGTGAGTGCTATTCTTTGGAAGCACACAGGAAAGAACAATTGACTTGGTCTTGGAGAGTTGAAGGAGTCATCATAGAGGGGTTGCTTTTGATTAGGGTTTCAAAATAATGAGTAGAAACTCAAAGAATGGACCAGGTTGAAAGGTCATTCAAGGCAGTGGCGAATCATGTGCAAAGGAAGGAAGGTCTGAAAGAGACTGACATGCTCAGTGATTAAAAGCAAGTAAAGTCAGAGCACTTAAGTTGTGTGCTCCAACTCAGCCACAGGCAAGGGTTTCCAGCCATTACAAAGTTTCTCTACGCAGTTTGGGCTGTGATTTTTGCAACAAGGAAGTGTGCTTCATGTCAGCTGTGAAAATTGGCTCAATGTTCATAATCAAATCTATTATGCTCCCTCTGAAGCCTAGTCCATGTTTCCGTAGAAACCCCTAGTTACATAAAGGGACCCAGGCCAGCAATTGGCAAGAAAACCCACCACCTTTGTAAGACATTATAGTAATGCCAGGGGGAAAACATTATATAATTTCTGCTGGAGATTAGTGGGCTTGGAGGGCGAAAATGAAGATTCATTCCTTGCAGAGTAGTAAGCAGAGAGCACTACAGGGCCTCACGACACAGAATCCCTCCGTCGCCCTGCCTTGTCCTTATCTATGAATTAACCCACTAGCCAGTGGGTTAATAAGCACTTTAACACAGTTTGTAATGAGCACTTCCTACATGCTCAGTCCAATTCAAGGCATCACGAGGCCACACACACACACACAAACACACACACACACACACACACACAAAACACTTTACATATTTTTTCTTTCACTGCTACAAAGCAGTTTATCATAGCCTTCACATCAACCTTCTCAGATAGATTTTATTACTCCAATTTTGGGGAAGAGGAAACAAAAACACCAAATGATAAAGTATCCAGTGAGTGGCAGAATTAGGATTTATGTTTGGCTTTGACTTCAAATCTACGGTTTCATCTGTGTCTCAGAAAAAAAAAAAAAAAAAAAAGTCCCTGTCCTTGAGAAGCTTCCCTGTCCTTGAGAAGCTTGTGCATGTGAAAAGTCCTACATGCCACTCCTGAGAAACAGCTGTCACACGTGATGTGTCAGAGGAGTAAGTGGCTCAGACTATCGATTTTATAGAAATATTCAGAGGACAGAAGTTTGAGCCCAAAGTATCACACTGTCCCCAAGGCACATCACTAGCATTGGAAGAAATAATTTTTGGTAGCTGAGATGGCAGAGGTAGGTATGTCAGCAAAAGTCCGGAAGCAGAAAGGATCCTTTGAAGAGACAAGGCAGTCAGGTGGTAAAGGGAAATCTAAGTTGTTGAGGGATTTAGAGGGAATGTTTCACATGCCCTTGGATACGTCTCAGTGGGTGGAGAGGAGCCCTTGATAAAATCAGCCTTGTGGGGCTTACCATTTTCACTGCTGCCTCCTCTTCTTTCTCCATTCACTGTTGCTAAGGACCTTAGCCTATCATCAGGCTCCTTATTCGGGGCTCTGGTTAAGGCCACTCAGTCCCCAGGAGCTCCCAGGATCAAGTGCAGATTCTCAGGCTGATGTTCTAGCTCTCCACTCTCTGTCCCACATTGCGGGATCCCCCTGGTACGCTGGCCGCCCCAGACCACTTTTCACCCAGGCCTCCACTTTGTCTCTCTACTTGGAGTGTCTTTTTCCCCATTTCCTGCCTATTGAAGTGTAGCTTCCCACCTCCGATTTTAGCTTAAAACTGCGCTTTTCAAGAATCTGCTCTCAGTTTCCCCCAATCACAAAGAATTCTTTCTTTTCCAGGGTCCGCACGGCAAATATCTGTTAGTCTTTTTCCACAGGCAGCCTGCCTGTGTCCTCCTCAAGACCAGGGAACTGTGTCCTTATTCCATCACTTAGCACAGTGCCTGGCACTTTGTCCATGCTTCATCAATCTCTTTTAAAAAAATAAATACATGAAAAAGATGTCCTTGAAACTAGAACAGCTCAGTATACATTTAATTTAATTAAGATATTAAGGTTCGTTTTAGCAAACATATTGTGAGTGACAACCATCTGAAATTCAATCTCAACTTACCTGCCTCCTAAATGGCAGTTTAATTTCACTATAATCTTTATTATAATAACCTTTAAACTTGTTATTACTGATAAAGTTAAAAGACTTTCATCTGGTAATTGTGTCTTAGGAAACATTCAATTATTAAATTCCACACTGATCATTAGAAAACCCTATTATTTCATAATGGACTGGGCAATACCATGCAGGTATCCCTCAATTATTGAAACAGAAGCCGTCTCTAAGTGTGTGGAAGTGAAATCTCATACATCAAATAGTCTACTCACAAACTTAAGCTGTATTATTAGAGACAGATGGGTGTAAAGTGAAAAGTCCTCTCATGGTCTGAAATGATAGTGTTTTATGGGGATGAATGGTGTTTGTGGCTGATTGGTCCTCACTCTTCCCAAAACCTGGCCAAACTCAAGGTGGACAGATTAAGCCAGAAAATTTTAGGGGTGTGTGTGTGTGTGTGTGTGTGTGTGTGTGTGTGTGTGTGTGTGTGTCTGTAGTAGACATGGTTTACCTCATGGCAAGAAGGCTTTTCTCATAGAGCCACTCACAAATAAAACACCTTTGTCAGCCGGCCACGGTGGTTCACGCCTGTAATCCCAGAACATCGGGAGGCCAAGGTGGGTGGATCACGAGGTCAAGAGTTCAAGACCGGCCTGACCAAGATGGTGAAACCCCGTCTCTACTAAAAATACAAAAATTATCAGGGTGTAGTGGCAGGCGCCTGTAATCCCAGCTACTCTGGAGGCTGAGACAAGAGAATTGCTTGAACCCCAGGGGATGGAGGTTGCAGTGAGCCGAGATCATGCCACTACACTCCAGCCTGGACGACAGATTGAGACTCCATCTCAAAAAAACAAAAACAAAAACAAAACACCTTTGCAGGAATTGACAACAGAGGCTGGTCTAGGGCATAGGGAAAACTCAAAAAGAGAACGGGAAAGTGTTTCTTCTGGTCCTAAGGACCCCTTCCAAGTGGGAAAATATTTCACTCTAACTAGACAGTGCCTTCCTGCCCTCTGTGAATTTTTGCCAAAAAACAGACCAAGAGCCTCTGTGGGCAGCTCAGGAGAGCCTTTCAGAGCGCAAAGGAAGCTTGGGCAGCAAGTCCTCCCAGGGGAAACACTCTGGATCTCAGAAAGGAGAGAGGCCTGACCACCTTCTCCTGATGCTTCCCGCCTCCTGTGATCCCAGCCCACACAGGGCCTCAACCCATGCAGCTTCGGGCACGTACCTTGGCACACTATGGGGATTTAACACGTTTCATGATGTTCTGGCTGATGGACTGGGAAAGGAAGCAGCCAAAGCCGGGGTCCCCAGGAGCTCTCCCTCCCCTCAACAGGAGCTCTGACTCACAACCTGTTTGGCACTGCTAAGTCCTCTCTGGTTTCCTGAATCTCCCTCTCTCTAATGCAGAAAGCCTCCATGGCAGATGTTTTAGAACAATGATCACGTCAATGATGCTGTAACCCACTACTTTCTTTTTGCATCATAGAATTTTTTAAGTGTTTTTGCAGACTTACTCTTTGAGGTTAATTACATTTTTTGGATTGAGCCTTTGGGAAGACTTTACGGTGGTCCCATCGGATAACTGTGGGCCCCAAGACGGGAGATCTGTTAATAGGGTGGGCAGAAAGGGACTGGGAGCGAGACTGGGTTCAGAATCTCAAGTAATTTGGAGTGTGCCTAGGGATTGGGATGATTTGGCTGGGCATTAATTTGAAGGTGAATATGCGTCTAGAGATTGCGGGGATTTCTCCTTTTTCTTGGAGGGCAGCCGTGGGTGCGGAGGAATTCGGTGTGCAGAAACAGAAAGGTCTGGTTCAGGCTTCCTCTGAGAAGGCAAGGCCAAGTGGCCAAGGCTGAGAAGAGGCAGGGGCGACCGTGCTGGGGCGGGTCCGCACCAACTCCTGGGAGCAGAGGGCAGAGCCAGGCAAGGAGATGGGGTTGTCCAGGCGAGGGTGAAGACGCGGCCGGTGACAGCGCGGGTGGGGATCCCCCGGGGCCGGGGCGGGGCGGCTGCCGCGAGCCGGGCTGG